>NC_038253.2:28602120-28624175 GCF_000004515.6 Glycine max | reverse complement strand
TAGGGGCCTTTTCTTGCATCTCTGGCCCAATCTACTTGGAGTCTTCTATCCAATGCCCTTGTGGGGTAGGATTGCATCATTCTTTTCCCCTTGAAAGCAGTGAAGGATAAATCACAAGTTTGGCGATCCCGATTGTATGGCTCTGCCTCCTCCAAGGAAATGCGGAAATTCATCATCCCTCAGCTGCCTCTGTCTCTGTTTGAGGAATGACCATCCCTCGACGGCCTCGAAATGCTACTGATGTTCCATGCTCTAGAATCAGTGTTTGTCGAAGCCTGCATCGGCTTGCAAGGCCACATTGGAATCCTCTTCGATGGTGCCCTTCTTGGACCGCTTCACGAGGAGCTTCTTCGTAGCCAATTCTAGGTTGCCTCCTAGTAGCGCTTCTTTAACGTCTTGAGCTGGACGCGTGATGACTTGTCGGTCACGGGCCTAGTATTTTTGCTTACCTTTGGCTTTGGACTTGGTTTCCTTCTGGTCGGCCATGTGTCGTAGGCAACGCTCCAGCCTTTTTATGGATGAGCTGAGGTGAACTCTAGAGGTGGTGGCGATGCGTCTGTTGCTCGCTACTGTGATGTCTTGCCCTGCGGCTGCCTGGGGGCGCAGTATTGTGCCATTGTCGGTAATGATCTTCCTAGGGAGTCCGTATCGACAAATCAGCTCCCTCTTTATGAATCTGACCACTACACTCCTCGTGACATTGGTGTAGGAAGCCGCTTCGACCCATTTGGTGAAATAATTTATTGCCACGAGAATGAAGCGATGATCGTTCGAAGCCTTGGGTTCGATGGCCCCTATGACGTCTATCCCCCACATGGAAAAAGGCCAAGGGGTGGACATGATATTCAGGGGATGTGGCGGAGCATTGACATTGTCTGCGAACGCTTGACATTTATGGAATTTCCTTACATGGGTGCAGCAATCACTTTCCATAGTGAGCCAGTAGTAACCTGCTCTCAGGATCTTCCCGGCCATAGCATGCCCATTGGCGTGCGTTCCAAACGAGCCCTCGTGGACTTCCTCGATCATGTGGTTCGCTTCTTGGGCATCCACGCATCGCAGGAGGGTCATGTCATGGTTTCTCTTATATAGTATGCTCCCGCTCATGAAGAAACCGGCCGCCAATCTCCTCAATGTCCTTTTATCATTGTCGGAAGCCCCCGGTGGGTATTCTTTGCTTTCAACGAATCGCTTGATATCGAAATACCAAGGCTTACCGTCCCGTTCCTCTTCTACTTGACAACAATGTGCGGGTCTGCCACGACACCAGAACTCAATGTATGGTAGGTCCCCATGCGGTGTTAGCTGGAACATGGATGCCAAAGTAGCAAGCGCATCCGCCATCTGATTTTCCTCCCGTGGAACGTGATGGAAGGAGATCACATCAAAGGAATCAGCCAACTCCTTGATATAGGCTTTGTAGGGTATTAGCTTGGGGTCTCTAGTTTCCCATTCCCCTCTCAGCTGGTGAATCACTAGTGCTGAGTCCCCGTATACTTTGAGCAGCTTGACATTAAAGTCAATTGCCGCCTGGACGGCTAGGGGACACGCTTCATATTCAGCCATATTGTTGGTGCAGTCAAACCCTAGCCTGGCTGTGAAAGGTATACATTGATTGTTTAGAGAGACCAATACTGCTCCAATTCCATGGCCTAGAACGTTTGATGTTTCATCAAACCACACGGTCCACTTGTCTCGGTCCTTGTCTAGTTTTTCCTCAAACAAGGCCATGATGTCCTCATCCGGGAATTCGGGATGCATGGGCTGATAGTCGTTGAGAGGCTGTTGAGCCAAATAATCTGCTAAGGTGCTTCCTTTTATCGCCTTTTGGGTGACGTAAACTATATCAAACTCGGATAGCAAGACTTGCCACCGGGCGATCCGTCCTGTGAGAGCAGGCTTTTCAAAGATGTACTTAACCGGGTCCATCTTGGATGTCAACCAGGTGGTATGGCTCGGCATGTATTGTCTTAGACGGTGAGACGCCCAAACTAAAGCACAACACGTTCTTTCAAGCATGGAGTAATTCATTTCACAGGTCATGAACTTCTTACTCAAGTAGTAGACAACGCGCTCTCTCTTCCCGGACTCATCATGTTGCCCCAGCATACATCCCATCGACTCGTCCAAAATCTTCATATACAAGAGGAGAGGCCTTCCGGGTACCGGTGGCATAAGCACAAGAGGGTTCATGAGACACTGTTTGATCCTTCCAAACGCCTCTTGACAATCCTCGTTCCAGCGGATGGACTAGTTTTTGCGTAAGAGTTTGAACATCGGCTCACAAATAACGGTGAGCTGTGATATGAATCTGGCAATATAATTCAAACATCCCAGGAAACCTCAGACCTGCCTCTCGGTATGGGGTTCCGGCATCTCAAGGATGGCCTTCACCTTTTCGGGGTCCACCTCTATCCCTTTCTGGCTCACGATGAAACCTAGCAATTTCCCTGATTTGACCCCGAAAGTGCACTTAGCGGGGTTTAACCTCAATTGATACTTCCTAAGCCTTTCGAACAACTTCCGCAGGTTGACAAGGTGTTCCTCCTCGGTTTTAGACTTGGCAATTATGTCATCCACATAGACCTCGATTTCTCGGTGCATCATATCATGGAACAAAGCTACCATAGCCCGTTGATAAGTTGCCCCGACATTCTTGAGTCCAAAGGACATCACCTTATAACAGAACGTTCCCCACAGGGTGACGAAGGCAGTCTTTTCCATATCCTCTGGCGCCATCTTTATCTGATTGTAACCGGAGAAACCATCCATGAAGGAAAACAAAGAGAAATTGGTCGTATTATCCACGAGGATATCGATGTGCGGAAAAGGAAAATTGTCTTTGAGACTGGCTCGATTCAGGTCCCGATAATCCACACACATTCGCACCTTCCCATCCTTCTTAGGGACTGGTACAATGTTGGCAACACATTCTGGGTACCGAACGACAGTCAAAAAACCAGCGTCAAATTGTTTCTTTACCTCTTCTTTTATCTTCAAGGATGTCTCTAGCTTCATCCTCCTCAGCTTTTGTTTCACCGGGGAACACTCAGGATTTAGAGGTAATCGGTGTTGTACAATGTCAGAACTCAAACCGGGCATATCCTGGTATGACCAAGCAAAGATGTCTTGGTAGTCTTTAGCAGGGCTGTCAATTCTTCACGGATGGGTGCGGTCATACCCGTGCCTATATTTACTTCGTTTTTTCCACTGCCGGTTCCTAAGTCCACTAGTTCTGTCTCTTCTTGATGAGGCCCCATCTCTTGGTCCTCATGGACGACTATCTTCTCCAACTCCGGGGGAAGTCCCACATCCTCATCCTCTTTATCCTTCGTCTGATTCGTTTCTTACTCGAAATCGATGGTCGAGTCCCAGGTATTAGTACCTTCGAGGGACTCATCGTCCGATCTGGCATTTTAAACATAAAGAAATAAACATGCAAATGGATGAGAATGGGTAGAGACGTAGGAATAGATGAAGAAAGATCTTTGTATTATAAATTCAGGAACAAAAGACATAAAGCCTTAACAAAAGGAAACTCTAAAGTCTAGGCCCAACTGTAGAGTTTAAAAGCCACAAAGGGTTACATTATGCTTATCGCGTAAATATCTGGGCGCTCCTCCACTCCCCAATTTCCTAGTCGGAAACCAGGAGGGCATGGTCGTACCAAATCCGATCCACTCGGAGAATCATCTTCGCATATCGCAATGACTTGGCCTTCGTGTCCTAGACCCGCGCTTATAAAGCTCCTACTGATGTGGCAGGGCGGGCTTCCTTCGACTTCTTGTCCCAATCGCGAGCCTTGACCTCCGCTCTTCCTTCCTACAATGCTTTTCCTTATGTCCGCTTGTGTGGGTTTATAGCCTAACCCAAACTTCCCATGGTTTCCTCTGGCGCTTATCAGGCTGGTTCTGCCGCCGTTGTTCTTGCCTAAACCCATTCCGGGCTTGTAAGCATTCCTCAACATCACTCAGGCCACCATTACTATCGTATCGGACAGGCAAGGTTGCCCAGAGAAGGAATCAACATAGGCAATGCTTACCAACTCAAAAGACTAGAAGACTGTTTCTAATGACTCCTCTGCGGCTTCCACATATAGCATAGAGGACGGGCAACTCACCAAGATGTCTTCCTCGCCCTATACGATAACCAAATGTCCCTCTACTACGAATTTCAATTTTTGGTGGAGTGTAGAGGGAACGACTCCCACCAAGTGGATCCACGGGCGCCCCAAAAGGCAGCTGTAAGCGGGGTTAATGTCCATTATTTGAAAGGTAACCTGACAGGTATGGGGGCCTATCAGTACAGGGAGGTCGATCTCTCCCCTAACCTCTCGGCAGGTGCCATCGAAGGCACGGACCACCATATAATTCAGCTTTAGATGGGAAGCATTAAACGGTAATTTCTCCAAAGTGCTTTTGGGCATTACGTTTAAACTGGAACCGTTATCGATGAGCACCTTGGCTACGACGTGGTCCATGAACTTAACTGATACATGCAAAGCCCTGTTATGCCCTCTCCCCTCGATAGGGATTTCTTCTTCGGCGAAGGCGAGATAGTTGTTGGCGGTGATATTATTGACGAGTCCCCCAAAGCCCTCTATAGAGATATCTTGAGCCACATGAGCTTCGTTCAAGACCTTTACTAGCAAAGCCCGATGAGGCTCAGAGCTCATGAGTAGTTCCAAAAGAGAGATCCTGGCCAGGGTTTTGTTGAGCTGCTCAATGACCTTGAACTCGCTCTGCTGAATAATGCGAAGAAACTTGCTTGCTTCCTCTAGCAACACTTCCTTCTTGCCACATCCATCCCTTTTCTCCAAAAGACCTTTTACCGGAATATCCTCGTCTGAAGTAAGGGTCGTTTTGTTATTTTGTTCTTCCACCATCTTTGCCTTCCCCTTAACGTTTGCGGGTTGTGTTGGCAGGTCGGGGGGTGCAAACACGCGACCGCTGCGGGTCATGCCGCTCAGCCCCGTGATATTGGTCACCTTGGCTGACAATGAGCTGATGTCGATGGCCTCTTCTTTCCTTTCACTCGGAGGTACATACCTCCACGGGACTGCGTGGCTATTTCGGTATGGGAAAGGAACTGGTTTAGCTACCGAGGGGTATCGGGGCTTTTGTGAAGCTGCGTCCTTGGTGAAATATATCACCAAAGGTTTAGGCCTCCCAAAACTTCTCTCATCTGCGGACTACATATATATATGTTGTTCTTCCCTCCCCTCATCGCCGACTTCTAGTCGGCCTTGATCTATCATCTGTTGCAACAATTCCTCCACTACTAAGCATGTTTCCTTGTTATGTAGCTCGCCGGGATGCAACAAACAAGAATCCTCTTCATGCCCACCGTGGGGAATTACACCTCCCTTTTGTAGGGCCTCATAGATAAACCTTCTGGGGGGTCGCCACATCTTTTAAAGGCTTAGACCTGTGCAGCCTATCCGACTCAACGACATTAACTGCTCCCCCTTCATGATTGGCGAGCGGGTTTGTTTTCACGTTGGGTCGATTTGTAGAAGCAAATGACTTTGATGTTTTGATGATGATCATGATGATTTGATGCAAATGTGCTTTTCAAGTTTAAAATCAAGACAATGATTCAAGAATACAAGACGCAACATCAAGATGATCACTAGTATTTTAGGAAGGAATTCCTAATTGATATAGCAAAAGGTTTGGCCAAGTAATCTAAGTTAAAAAGTGTTTTTCAAGAGATTTACTCTCTAGTAATCGATTACCAGTGGCCAAAATGATTTACAACAGCTATTAAAAATTTGAATTCAAATTTTAGACTGTGTAATCGATTACACAATATTGGTAATCGATTACCAGCAGTTAATAAACATTTTAATTCAAATTTTAAAACCTGTAATCAATTACCAGAGGATATTTTCAGAAAATTATTTCTAAGAGTCACATCTTCTCATATGGTTTTTACATGGCCACCAAAGGTCTATATATATGTGACTTAAAACACGAATTTGCTCAGAGTTTTTCATAACAACAAGTCTTATTCTCTCAAAGAGCAAAAACATTTTATCCTCTTAAGAATTCCTTGGCCAATACACTTACAATTCAATAAGGAATCAATTGAGTGCTCAGATTGTAAAATCTATCTCTTTCCAAGAGAGATTCATTCTTCTCTTCTTTCTAAATTCTCAAAGGGGATTGAGACACCAAGGGTCTCTTGTTGTAAAAGAATTCTGAACACAAAGGAAGGATTGTCCTTGTGTGTTCAGAACTTGTAAAAGGATTTTACAAGATAGTGGAACTCTCAAGCGGGTTGCTTGGGGACTGGACGTAGGCACAAGGGTGTGGCCGAACCAGTATAAATCCGAGTTTGCACTTTCTCTTCCCTTAAACTCTTTTATTTATTATTGCTTTATATTTATATTCAGATTGTTCTATTTGAATCATTATTTAAGAGTTCATTTTTAAGGGAATTTGTAACTTGCATAGAAAGTGAAATAGAATTTTAATTGGGGGAAATAGTTTGCAATGTCTTAATTCAACCCCCCTTCTTAAGATATCTGAGGCCACTTGTTTAACAAGTGGTATCAGCCTATCAGAGCTTCATTCTTGTATAAAGTTTAGAAGCTTTAAGAATAATGGCCTCAACAAACTTCTTATTTCCAGAAGGAAATTCAATCAATAGACCTTCAATCTTTAATGGAGAGAGTTATCTCTACTGGAAAACCCGAATGCAAATTTTTATTGAGGCAATAGACTTAAATATTTGGGAAGCCATAAAAATAGGGCCTTATATACCCACCACAGTAGAAAGAACCACAATAGATGGGAGCACAACAATAGAAAAACCTAGAGATAGATGGTCTGAAGAGGATAGAAGACGAGTACAATATAATTTAAAAGCCAAAAACATAATTACATCTACCCTGGGAATGGATGAATATTTCAGGGTTTCAAATTGTAAGAGTGCTAAGGAAATGTGGGACACTTTACAAGTAACACATGAAGACACAACAGATGTTAAAAGATCTAGGATAAACACATTAACTCATGAATATGAACTATTTAGGATGAATGCAAATGAAAGCATTCAAGACACGCAAAAGAGGTTCACACATATAGTGAATCATCTTGCAGCCTTAGGGAAAGATTTTCAAAATGAAGATCTCATAAACAAAGTATTAAGATGTCTAAGCAGAGAATGGCAACCTAAAGTAACAGCAATTACTGAATCAAGAGATTTATCTAACATGACTCTTGCTACTCTATTTGGAAAGTTCCAGAAACACAAAATGGAATTGTTGAGATTAAATCAACATGAAGAAAATGACAAGAAAAAGAAGGGAATTGCTTTTAAAGCCTCATCTTCAATCCAAGAAGAAAGTGATAAGGAAATTGATCTAGATGAAGATGATGATCTTAGCCTTTTTGTAAAAAGGTTCAACATATTTCTCAAAGTCAGAGGAAGTCAAAGGCGACCAAATTTTAAATCTAAAAGAAGGACATAAATCTCATCTTCTACTCCAAAATGCTTTGAATGCAATCAACCTGAACATCTGAGGGTTGATTGTCCTATCTTCAAGAAAAACATGGAGAAATCTGAAAAGACAAATTTTAGTGAAAAGAAAATGAAGAAAGCGTACATCACTTGGGAAGACAATGATATGGAATCTTCTGAAGATTCAGAAAATGAAGAGATAAACCTCTGTCTAATGGCTAAAAGTTATGAAAGCGATGAAGAGGTAACATCTTCAAATAACTTAGCCATTTCTTTTGATGAATTACAAGATGCATTTGCTGGTTTGCATAAAGAGTCAATCAAACTTGCAAAGTTAGTTTCATCTTCTAAGAAAACAATTTCAGATTTAGAAAATGAAATTTCAAAATTAAACCAAGAATTAGATCATCTTAGAACTAAAGTTTCAATTTCTAAATCCAATGAAAAAGTTCATATCTCTACTATTTCTAACAAGAAAATATCTGATTCTTGTAGTTGTTGTGGAAAATATGAAAAAGAAATTAAAGATTTGAAAAAATCACTTGCAAAATTTTCTTATAGTAAGAATAATTTAGATGACATATTAGGAAAACAAACATGTGTCTCTAATAAGGCTGGAATAGGATATAAACCTGAAAAACAACAAAGATTTCATAAAAACCTCTTTACTTCCACACAAAAATATAATTCTAGTTCTATCACTTGCTTTTACTGTGGAAGAAAAGGGCATGGCACATCTACTTGTTATTTTAAGAAAAACTACAACAACATTAAAATGATATGGGTCCCAAAAGGATCTTCAGTCTACAATAACACACAAGGACCCAATAAAGTTTGGGTACCTAAGTCAAAAACTTGATTATGTAGGTGTCCTTAAGGAAGGAATGGTACATAGATAGTGGATGTTCAAAACATATGACTGGAGATTCATCAAAGTTTACACATATCTCTCCCAAGAAAAACGGGCACGTAACTTATGGTGACAACAACAAAGGTAGAATCCTTGGAGTTGGTAAAATAGGTACAAATTCTTCAAACTCCATTGAAAATGTTCTACTTGTTGAAGGTCTTAAACACAACCTACTTAGTGTTAGTCAATTATGTGACAAAGGCTATCTAGTATCATTTGATTCTCAAAAATGTCTTATAGAACATAAGCATGACATTAATATAAAGCATGTAGGATATAGAGTCAACAATGTATACATGATAGACTTAAGCCTAAAACTAGATAACAATCATTGTTTTCTTAGCAAAGATGATGATCCATGGTTATGGCATAAAATAATTGCTCACATAAACATGGATCACTTAAACAAATTAATTTCAAAAGATTTAGTAGTTGGTTTGCCTAAATTAAAATTTGAAAAAGATAAACTATGTGATGCATGTCAAAAGGGAAAACAAACTAGAGTCTCATTCAAACCCAAAACTATTGTTTCAACCACTCAACCCTTACAATTATTGCATATGGATTTATTTGGTCCATCTAGAACCATGAGTTTTGGAGGAAATTACTATGCTCTTGTCATAGTTGATGATTTCTCTAGATATATATGGACATTATTCATTACTCAGAAAAGTGATGCATTTCAAGCATTTAGGTAACTTGCTAAAGTTATACAAAACAAGAAAAATCTTAAGATTGCATCCATTAGAAGTGATCATGGGGGTGAATTTGAAAACAAAGATTTTGAATTATTTTGTGATGAACATGGTATTGAGCATAATTTTTCTGCACCTAGAACCCTTCAACAAAATGGAGTTGTTGAGAGGAAAAATAGGTTATTGGAAGAAATTGCTAGAACTTTATTAAATGATACTTCTCTTCCAAAATATTTTTGGGCTGAAGCCTATGTTACATCATGAATAGGGCCTTAATAAGACCCATTTTAAAGAAAACCCCATATGAGTTATATAATGGTAGAAAACCTAACATTTCACATCTTCATGTTTTTGGTTGCAAATGTTTTGTGCTTAATAATGGTAAAGATAATCTAGGAAAATTTGATGCAAAATCTGATGAAGGCATCTTTCTTGGATATTCATTACAAAGTAAAGCATATAGAATATATAACAAAAGAACTATGAATATTGAAGAATCCATTCATGTTTCTTTTGATGAATCTAATGCTATTCTATCAAGAAAGAATATACTAGATGATATTGCAGAATCTTTAGAACAAATTCATATTCATGGACAAGATTCTATAGGAAAAGGGAAAGGAAGCAATGAAGATCCTCAAGAAGAAGCAAAATCAAATGATGAACTTCCAAAAGAATGAAAAGCCTCAAAAGATCATCCCCTCGACATCATTATTGGTGATATCTCAAAAGGGGTAACAACTAGACATTCTCTTAAAGAATTATGCAATAATATGGCTTTTGTATCTATGATTGAACCTAAAAATATAAAAGAAGCCATAATATATGATAATTGGATAATTGCTATGCAAGAAGAACTGAATCAATTTGAAAGAAACAATGTGTGGGAACTAGTTGAGAAACCTAAAAACTATCCCATCATAGGAATAAAATGGGTATTTAGAAATAAGTTAGATGAACATGGAATAATCATTAGAAATAAGGCTAGATTAGTTGCAAAAGGATATAATCAAGAAGAAGGTATAGATTATGAAGAAACATATGCTCCAGTTGCTAGATTAAAAGCCATTACAATGCTCTTAGCATATGCATCCATAATGAATTTTAAGCTTTATCAAATGGATGTTAAAAGTGCTTTTCTAAATGGCTTAATTCAAGAAGAATTATATGTTGAACAACCACCAGGTTTTCAAATATTGGATAAGCCAAATCATGTCTATAAATTGAAAAAGGCTTTATACGGCTTGAAACAAGCCCCTAGGGCTTGGTACGAGCGTCCAAGTAAGTTCCTTTTAGAAAAGGACTTCTCTAGAGGAAAAGTGGATACTACTCTTTTTATAAAAAGAAAATCACATGATATTTTATTAGTTCAAATTTATGTTGATGATATTATTTTTGGATCCACTAATGAATTTTTGTGCAAGGAATTCTCCCATGACATGCAAAGTGAGTTTGAAATGTCAATGATGGGAGAACTTAATTTCTTTCTTGGATTGCAAATTAAACAAACCAAGGATGATATCTTTGTCAATCAATCCAAGTATTGCAAAGATTTAATCCATAAATTCGACATGGAAAATGCTAAGCACATGGCTACACCAATGAGCACTACTTGCTATCTAGATAAAGATGAAACCGGTCAGTCAATATATGTTAAGCAATATCGAGGTATGATCGGATCACTTCTTTATTTATCTGCTAGCAGACCTGATATAATGTTTAGTGTGTGTATGTGTGCTAGATTTCAATCACATCTTAGTGCTGTTAAAAGAATCATAAGATATTTATTAGGCACTATGAACATAGGATTATGGTATCCTAAAAATTCCACATGCACCTTAATTGGATATTCTGATTCAGACTTTGCCGGTTCTAAAACAAATAGAAAGACCACAAGTGGAACTTGTCAATTCATTGGATCTACTCTAGTTTCTTGGCATAGTAAGAAACAAAATAGTGTTGCTTTATCCACTGCAGAAGCGGAATATATTTCTGCCGCCAGTTGTTGTGCACAAATCTTGTGGATGAAACAACAACTTTCTGACTATGGAATCCTTCTTGACCATACACCTATTAGATGTGATAATACAAGTGCAATTAATCTTTCCAAAAATCCAGTTTAACACTTTAGGACTAAACATATAGAAATTAGGCACCATTTTCTAAAGGGAGATTGTGTATTAGAGTTTGATGATACAAAGAATCAACTTGCTGATATCTTCACAAAACCTCTCCCCAAAGAAACATTCTTCTCTATTAGAAGGGAATTAGGCCTCTTAGATATTAGTGATTTAGATAAATAAGGATTGATTGATTAATTTATTTTTATGATTGATTGTTTGTGTTAAGTATGTTACTTTGCTTGATTTTGTTTAAATTCTTGTTATTATGATAAGCTTTATGAATTATTGTGTGTTTGATGTTTGAATGATTGAATTAAATGCATTAGTAGTGATGATTGATAGTATTAGATGTATTTAGCATAGACATAGGTAATTTTTAGAGAAACTAGCCTAGTTTATGCTCTGGTAATCGATTACCATTCAGTGTAATCGATTACACAAGAACAAGCAGCCTGTAATCGATTACCAGAAGGCTTACTACTCCTGTAATCGATTACCATATCTTGTAATCAATTACACTTCATCCCCTTCTATAAATACCCACGAAACCAGTCACGTTGCGCAGCCTTAGCCTCGTTCTCGAGCCTCCTTCATCCCTAATCTTCAAATTCTCATATCTTCCTCAATTCTTCACCAAAACACGTCCCGTAAAGTCCAATCTTCCTCTTTTTCACTCCTCTTTTGATTCCACCAATTGAAATTCACTAAAACTTCATCAAATGGAAGAATCGTCAAAGAAGAGAAAGGGATCATCCTCCACCGCCGCTGCTGCTGCCCATCGCCGCCACAGACCATCCAAAGCACCCACAACACCTATACATCCTTCCTTGTCATCTCCAAGATCATCCACTTTGATTTCTTCCGATGATCAGCGTCTACGGTACCTCTCTCAATTTTCTTCTAGGATCATTTTAGACCCTAAGTACCTAGACATAGATTTCTTCGATGATGAGACATTTGATTATTATCAAGTGTTTCAAAATTATGGCTTGGTTGATTTCATGTCTTTAAAATTGCCTTATTATCCTGAACTTGTCAAAGTCTTTTACTCTAATTTAAAAATTCAGGATGGCATTCTTTCTTCTGAGGTGCATGGTATTCCCATGATCATTGATCAATCATTGTTCTTTTCTTTGACTAAATTACCCAGTCAAGGTGCACCTTTTGAGGGCACCATTGTTGATGACTAGAAATTTGATTATTCTAGTCATGATGCTCGTCGTATGGTTTGCAATGACCAGGCTGAAATGACCAGTAGATTGTTGGCCGGATCATTAACTTTTGATAATCCCATCACGCACTACATTATTATTAGAATTTTGCTTCCTCGGTCTTCAAATTTGGATCAAGCCTTTGAGGAGAATTTGATTTTGATGTGGGCTTTCCTTACCGGTCGTCAGATCGACTGGGCTCACTTGGTTTGGTACCGAATGCATAAGGCATTACAGGCCAATGCACTTCTCCCTTACCCTCAATTGGTCACTCTATTTCTCCGTCATTTTCAAATTCCACTTGATGATGAACCATTTGTTCAAGTCAAGCGTTCCTTTGAGAGCCAACAACCCCAAACTGATCATGCACATGTCTCTTAAACCGTGGAGGAGACACATGAAATTCCCCACCACAATCTAGCCGACTTCGAGCCTTGCCTCGGATATGCCACTGAAGGGCAAGCAGTTGGTGGTATACCCCTACAAAACCCTTTGGAGGGCCCTCGGTATCATCCCCAGCTACACCTCTTGCATTCCACAACAAGTAAAAACCCTCATGCTATGGCAGAAATGGGAAAGTTGGATCATCTAGAGGAAAGGCTCAGGGCCATTGAAAGAGGTGAAGATTATGCCTTTTCTAACCTAGAAGAGTTGTTCCTAGTACCCAATATCATCACCCCTCCCAAGTTCAAGGTGTTGGAATTCGACAAGTACAAGGGGACTACTTGCCCCAAGAACCATCTAAATATGTATTATCGGAAGATGGGGGCATACGCAAAAGATGAGGAATTGCTGATACAAAAAAGTCTTACTGGGGTAGCTGTTACCTAGTACACTAACTTGGAACCTTCCCGAGTCCATTCTTGGAAGGACCTAGTGGTTGCCTTCGTTAGGCAGTGTCAGTATGATGTCTTCAGATAGGATGCAACTATAGAACATGTGCAAAAAGGGGGCACGAATCTTTCAAAAGAATATGCCCAAAGGTGGAGAGACCTGGCAGTTCAAGTGGCACCTCAATGACGGAGAAAAAATGATGACAATGATAGTAGACACATTACCAGTATGAAAAGATGGTGGGCTACACACCTTCAAGCTTTGATGATATGGTCTTCACCGACGAAAGGATCAAAGTAGGTCTAAAAAGAGGCGAATCTGATCATCATGCTTTGATAATGCCAAAAAAACTAGGGCAAATGAAGAGGGTGAGAATGAAGGAGAAACCCATGCTGCGACTGTCGTTCCTAAATAGAAAATCCCCTACCAGCTTAACAAACATCATTACTCAGCCAATATCGAACCTTCTCATTCCCCACCACCCAATTATCCATAAAGGCCATCCCTAAATCAACCACAAAGCCTGTCTATCACACAACCAATGCTAAACACCACCTTTAGCACGAACCAAAACACCAACCAAAAAGGAATTTTGTAGCAAAAAGCCTGTAGGATTCACCCCAAATTCCGGTGTCATATGCTAAACTTGCTCTCATATCTATTTGATAATTCAATGGTAGCCATAACCCCTACTAGGTTTCCTCAACCTCCATTTTTCCGAGGATACGACTTGAACACAACATGTGCATATCATGGAGGAGCCCTGGGGCATTCCATTGAGCACTATATGACCCTGAAGCATAAGGTGCAAAGTCTAATTGATGCGGGCCAACTGAAATTTGAGGAGAATCGCGTGTAAATCCTAACGTTGACAAGCGACACCACACATGGGGCAATTTTGAAAGCTGTTGTTAGATGTCTCTAATGACTCATCGGGATTTTCAAGTCTATGCCATTATTGTAAACCATAGTTACAATGCTAAATAAAATGGATAAGTCTGACATCTTTGTCCCTCATCCTCTCATAATTACATCTTTGCTTCCACTGGAATGTGGGTGCAAGCCATTGGTTTGTTTGCTCGAGCGACATGTGTGCTGACTTCCAAGACCGTTCAATCAAAGATTACTCGCCTTGCATGTTGGTGGGGGTGTCATAAAACAACGAGTAAAGTTCAAAATAAATAAGTTTCAAAATAAAAAAAAAAAGGGGTTCAAAAAGAAAAAGAAAAAAAAAAGCATTTGATTGACTGTGTTTCCAGAACGTTCATGTGACCTCATTTTATCATTCCGGAAAGTTTGTCTTTTAGAGAGAAGTGAGTTATCAAGAATAGGATGTGGGACAAATGGCCTCAGTTATCTTAAGAAAGGGGGGGAGGTTGAATTAAGATACAAAGACTATTCCCCAATTAAACTTTCTCTCTCATTTTGTTTTTTGGATTAATAATGCACCCTTAACATGAATTACTCAAAAGACAATTCAAAATAACCTTCTTTAAAGCAAAAGATAAATAGCAATAAATAAAAGAAGTTTAAGGGAAGAGAGGAATGCAAACTTGATTTATACTGGTTCGGCCACTTCTCGTGCCTACGTCCAGTCCTCAAGCAGCCCACTTGAGATTTTCCACTCTTTGTAAAACTCCTTTTACAAAGTCTGAACCACACAGGGACAACCCTTCCCTTGTGTTCAGGAATCCTCTACAATAAGAGACCCACGGTCTTTGATGCAAGCTCCATTGGAGCTTGTAGGCCTAGGATCTTCTTCATCAATGGATTCCTTTGCTTCTTGAAAGATAAATGGCAGTGGAATGGAGAAGGAAGAGAGAGAGGAGACGCCACTTCAAGGAGAAGATGAGTCTAGAAGAAGCTCACCACCATAGGAGGCCATGGATAAGAGCTTGGAGGAAGAAGGAGATGAATGAAGGGAGAGGGAGAGAAGAGCACGAAATTTTGTGCTCAAAAAGAGCTCTGAAATCTGAAGTTAATATTCAAATGATCAAAGTTGAAAGAAATGCACACACATGACCTCTATTTATAGCCTAAGTGTCACACAAAATTGGAGGGAAATTAAAATTTCACTTGAATTTGAAATTGAATTTGTGGAGCCAAACTTTGGAGCCAAAATTTCACTAATTATGATTAGTGAATTTTAGTTATGCTTCAGCCCACTAATCCAAGATCAATTCCAAGATTCTCCGCTAAGTGTGCTTAGGTGTCATGAGGCATGAAAAGCATGAAGGACATGCACAAAGTGTGACTATATGATGTGGCAATGGGGTGTAGTAAGCAAATGCTCACCTACCCCTCTAAAATTTAATTGGATTGGGCTTCTACCAATTCAATTAAATTTATTTCCAACCACACACATCAAATATCCACTTAGTGCATGTGAAATTAAAAAACTACCCTTAATACAAAAACTAGTCTAGGTGCCCAAAAATACAAGGGCTGAAAAATCCTATATTTCTAGGGTACCCTACCTACAATATGGAGCCCTAAATACAAGGACCAAATATAATGACATCCTAGTCTAATATGTACAAAGATAATTGGACCCAACCTTGGCCCATGGGCTCAGAAATCTACCCTAAGGTTCATTAGAACCCTAGGGCCTTCTTCAGCAGCTCTAGCCCAATCTTCTTGGAGCCGCTTGCTCATGGTTCTAGTGATTGGTCCCTTCCTAGGGAGGATTGCATCATCCCCTTCCCCTTGAAGAGGATTTGACCTCAAATCTGTTAGTTCCTCCTCCTCAATATCAGCTCCACCTGCAAAAGGAGTTAAATCAGAAATGTGAAAAGTGGTGCTGACTCCATACTCTTCTGGGAGGTCCAACCTATAGGCATTGTTATTGATCCTCTCCAAAACCTAAAAAGGTCCATCCCCTCTAGGGCTAAGCTTGGATTTCCTTTTAGTAGGGAATCTATCCTTCCTAAGATGGAGCCAAACCCAGTCACCCTCATTAAGAACTAGCTCTTTTCTTCCTCTATTGCCTTTAGTTGAATACACCTTTGTTTGGTTCTCTATTTGGTTCTTAACCCTCTCATGCAACTTCTTTACAAATTCTGACCTAGATTCCCCTTCTTTATGTATAAAAGAAGTGGCCAGTGGGAGGGGAATAAGGTCTAACGGTGTTAGGGGATTAAACCCATAGACAACCTCAAAAGGGGACTGCTTGGTGGTTCTATGAATCCCTGTTGTAGGAAAATTCTACATGAGGAAGATACTCATCCCAAGACTTATGGTTGCCTTTTAGAAGAGACCTTAAAAGGGTGGATAAAGACCTATTCACTACCTCTGTTTTCCAATCAGTTTGTGGATGTCAAGTGGTAGAGAAAAGAAGTTGGGTTCCTAGCTTAGCCCATAAGGTTTTCCAGAAGTGGCTAAGGAACTTAGCATCTTTATCTGACACAATGGTCCTAGGCAAACCATGAAGTCTCACAACTTCCCTGAAAAAGAGTTTTGAGATGTGGGAAGCATCATCCACCTTGTGGCATGGTATAAAGTGTGTCATCTTGCTAAACCTATCCACCACCACAAAGATAGAGTCTACACCTCTTTGGGTTCTAGGAAGCCCAAGGACAAAGTCCATACTAATGTCTACCCAAGGTGCATATGGGATGGGTAAGGGTGTGTATAGTCCATGAGGCATCACCCTAGACTTGGCTTGTAAACAAGCCACACACCTAGTGCAATGTTTATGAACATCTTTCTTCATATGGGGCCAATAAAATTTTTCTTTGAGTAAGACAAGGGTTTTGTCTATCCCAGAGTGGCCCATGAGCCCACCCTCATGGCTCTCTTTCACAAGTAATTTCCTAATGGATCCTTGGGGTATGCAAATCTTTCCCATTTTGAACAAATACCCCTTAGCCAAATAGAATCTATCTTGGGCCTTTTTCCCACAACTCTCGTAACTGGGAGAGAAATATTCATCTAAAGCATACAAGTCCCTAATGTTATCAAATCCTAAAATTTGAGCTCCTAGGGAGCAAAACAATGTGTGTCTCATAGAGAAGGTATCAGCTACCACTTTTGTTTTCCCCTTTTTGTATTTGATAACATATGGAAATTGTTATAGGTACTCTACCCATTTTGCATGCCTTTTGTTTAACTTGTTTTGCCCTCTAATGTACTTAAGTGATTGATGATCACTATGAATGACAAATTCCTTGGAAACAAGGTAATGTTCCCAAGTTGGGAAGGCTCTTATTAAGGCATAAAGCTCTTTATCATAGGTGTGGTAGTTGAGGGTGGCACTATGAAGTTTTTCACTAAAAAAAGCAATAGGGTGCCCACCTTGTAACAATACAGCTCCAACTCCCACTCCAGAGGCATCACATTCTAGCTCAAAAGTTTTAGAAAAGTCAGGAAGAGCTAGAACAGGTGCCTTAGTAAGCTTTTCTTTGAGCAAAGCAAAGGCTTGCTCTTGTTTTTCACCCCAGGTAAATGCCACATTCTTCTTCACCAGCTCATTGAGAGGTGATGCAATTGTAGAGAAATTAGGAACGAACCTTCTATAGAAGCTTGCTAACCCATGGAAGCTCCTAATATCTCCCACACTTTTTGGGGTGGGCCATTCTTGGATGGCCTTGATTTTCTCAGGGTCCACTTGGACCCCATTTCTACCAACTACAAAACCTAAGAAAACTATATTATCTACACAAAAGGTACACTTATCTATAATTGCATAGAGGGTGTTTTTCCTAAGGACTGAAAGAACTTGTCTGAGATGTCCTAAGTGATCATCTAGGCTCCTACTATACACTAAAATATCATCAAAATAAACAACTACAAATCTACCTATGAAATCCCTTAAGACATGATGCATAAGCCTCACAAAGGTGCTTGGTGCATTAGTGAGCCCAAAAGGCATCACTAGCCATTCATACAAACCAAACTTGGTCTTGAAAGCAGTTTTCCACTCATCACCCTTTTTCATCCTGATTTGGTGATAACCACTTTTAAGATCAATTTTTGAAAAGATATTGGCACCATGCAACTCATCAAGTCTAGGAATGGGGTGCCTATACTTTATAGTGATGTTGTTGATGGCCCTGCAATCTGTACACATTCTCCACGTACCATCCTTTTTGGGCACCAACAACACTAGCACAGCACATGGGCTTAGGCTCTCTTGGACCTAGCCCTTCTCCAACAATTCTTTAACTTGAGACTCTATCTCCTTAGTCTCTTGAGGGTTAGTCCTATAGGCTGGCCTATTAGGAAGGCTTGCTCCTGGGACTAAATCTATTTGGTGTTCTATTCCCCTTAAAGGAGGTACCCAGGGGGTATCTCTTTGGGAAATATATCACCAAATTCATGTAAGAGTTCTTGGACCTTTGGGGGTAAGGTCTCAAATGTAGGAATTGTGGCAGTGCTAAGGGATGTTTCCCTTGATAGGAGAAGGTAGAAAGATTGTTTAAGAAGGAGTGCTCTTTTAATATCACCTTTTGTTGCAAAATGATTTTCCTTCTTAACAATCTTCTTGGAGGAATCCTTTCCCTCTTTTTCCTTCCCCCTGGCCTTTGAAGACAAGGCCTTACTACCCTTCTTTTTCTTTTGTTTTTCTAATTTTTCTTCCTCATCCCTCTTATCTTTCATAGTTAGTTGATCTTTGGCCACCTGTGAAGGTGTTTGAGGATGCAACACAAATTTAGTGCCAAGATGGGTGAGGGTAATCTCATTAGTTAGGCCATTATAAATGATCTTCCTATCAAATTGCCACGGTCTTCCTAAAAGAATATGTCCTGCCTCTATGGGAACTATATCACAATTAACTTCATCCTTATATGTCCCAATGGAGAAAGGTACCTTCACTTGTTGGTTAACTATCATTTCCCCTTGCTCATTGAGCCATTGAAGTTTATAAGGTTTTGGGTGGGGAATGATAGTGAGGTTCAACTTGGAAACTAATCTTATGCTACAAAAATTGCAAAAAGATCCACTATCCACAATGAGAGAACAAGTTTTATCTAAAATTTTGCATCTTGTATGAAAGATGTTCTCTCTTTGGGATTGAGATAGATCACAAGATTGACCTCCAAGGAGCCTTCTAACCATTAAGAGGTCACCTTCTTCATGGGGTAGACTTCCTCACTAGACTCTTCACCCCTTACTTCATCTTCACTTCCACTAGAGGAAGGGCAAGAAGTAGTCTCCTCTTGACTACTATAAATGTCTTGACCCCTCATGATCATGGTTTTCTTTGTGGGGCATTGAGAGGCAATGTGACCTCTCCCAAGACATTTGAAGCATTTAATGTTGCTAGTCCTTTCTTGGGAACTAGTCTTAGGGGTGTATTTCTCTATGGTCTTACCCTTATCTTCCTTGGGTTTTGAAGGTGCAGCCCCTAAAATTCCATGGGCTTGGTCCTTCCTTGGATAAGAGTGAGAGCCATAAGATTTTGAAGAAGGCTTTCTTTTAAGTTGTTGCTCCACTCTTATACAAAGTTGGACCAGCTCATCTAGGTCCCTATATGGAAGGAGTTCAACCTTGTCCCTCACTTCCATATTGAGCCCACTAAGGAACCTAGCTATGCTTATTCTTTCCTCCTCCCTAAGTCCAGCTCTTAAAAGGAAGAGTCATGACTACTGTAGGAGGCATGTTTTTCTCTTTTCATTTCTTTCATTATTTTTCTTCTTTCTTCCTCTCTTATTTTCTCTCTTTCATCTTGACTTATTTCTTCCACTCTTTTTTTACCTTTTTCTTTTCTCTCTTGTTTTTCTTTCCACAACTTAAGGAATCTCAACTCATCTAATATCTTATACAAGGGGTCCTTAGGAGTAGAACCCTCACCATTAACACTAGATGAAGAATGAAGACTCATGTTGGTTCCTAAGTTATGGTTCTTTCTTGTTGGGGGTTTGAAAACAAAAGGTAAAAGAAACTATGGTTGAAACTAGCCAAAATAACACTAAAAGAGGGGTGAAAGATAAGGTAAAAACCAATTGGTAAAAGGCAAGCTATCTAGGCGGTTTGACAATGGAGGGTAAAGGAAATAAGCTATGAAAATAAGCAAGAAATTAAAGTGCAAGAAATGCAAACTAGGCGGATCCTAAGAGTGTTTGGATGACCTCATTTAAGGTTCCCAACAAAACACTCACTATCCTAAGGGGAAATTGCCTAAAATTATTACACACAAATGGAAGTAGGGTGACCTAGCGGAGGCTCCCAACTTACTTCCAATGAAAGGCCTTTTTGTTACAAAATTTGAAAGCAAAGCAAATTGCCAATTACAAAATTACAAAGAAAAAAGTCCTCAATTGTGGTGGCTATTCTCTCTTTAGTGTTTCACTCAATTTGGAGTGCTTCTTAGTCCAATAGCTCTTAAGGTGGTTGGCCCCTTGCTTCTTGACTCAAATTCTTCAAGATATGGCACCAATCCTCCTTTCCAATTCCCTATATGGCAACTCACAAGCAAGGAAACAAAGAGACAAGCAATAACCAAAGACCAAAACAAAATGAAATGAAAGCTAAACCAATAGAGTTTTAACAAGACAAATTTCCAAGGATTATTCAACAATTAAAGCAATGAAAAGCACAAAAAAGCAAGCTAGGACTCAAAGAGAAACCTAGAATGGCTCTAGAGTAGAGTAGAAAAACTCTAAAAAAAAAAGACTCAAGAAACCTCTAGTTTTGACACTTGTTTTCACAATAATTTTCAATTGAAATTTCAGAACTAGGATTGGTATAAAATAGGCACCAATTATAGAACAAATTTTGAGCCAAAACAACAAGCACACTTTCCTTTCACTTTTCTTTTTTTTTTCCTGGACACTGATTTTTCTGCCAACTTGTGAGATTTTTCTTATTTTTTCCTTTAATCCAAATCGCTTGTTTATTTTTTTATTATTTTGGTCCAGATGTCTATAAAATTCAGTAAACGTTTCAGCTCAAAAAACGTAGTGACCAGTTCCCAGTAATTTATACAAGTTCGTATGTTCAAGCTGCCAGCACCAGCGATTTCAGCCTAGAAATCAAGAGTAGTGTTTATGTTGCTTAAGGCTTGGATAGTTACAATTTGTGTTTGCTTATGCTCAATTATCTTGAATAACACAATTAAAGAGAGCTTAAGACTTATTTTGATTCACAAATCCAGCCACAACTCAGCACCACAACTCAACTTCATCATAGGCATCATGTAGAAAACTTAGAAAGCAAAAAAAAAAAAAAAAGTTCAAGAACAAGACTACTTCTAGGAATTGATTTAGAACATGTTATGAACTAAATAACATGCATGAATTAGACTAAAAATTCAAAAGATAGGCTAAGAATGACAAGAATACATGAACAAATGTATCTAGAATTCAATCAACAAAATAAAATTCAACACAAACTTAGAACATAATGTGACAATTACTATGACTAAACATGACTCTAAGACAACATGGATTAAGTGATTTACACTTAGATTTTTGTGTTTTTTTAATAATCAATATTTTGGAAAAAAATTTCGATCTAAAGGTTCAGCACAAGAATATTATGAATGAAAATTGATAGAACCTAAAATCAACACAAAAACAAGATTCAAGAGTAGATCTACAAAATTTGAACCATAGAAATGCAAGAACAAGTGTAGATCTAAGATTTAATCGGTTTATTTTTTTTGAATCTACTCTAAACAGCACCAAAACACAAGGCAATGGAGGATATACATGGAGAATAAGATGAAAAACAAGGATTTAAAGAGAATTCACCGAACAAAAAGATAGAGGAAGCAAAAGAACATCACCTAGATGAAGATGCTCTTGATACCACATGATGCAAGCTCCATTGGAGCTTGTAGGCCTAGGATCTTCTTCATCAATGGATTCCTTTG
>NC_038253.2:28582034-28601900 GCF_000004515.6 Glycine max | reverse complement strand
TTGAAAGAAAATGCACCACACATGACCTCTATTTATAAGCCTAAGAGTCACCCCAAAATTGGAAGGAAAATTAAAATTTCACTTGAATTTGAAATTGAATTTGTGGAGCCAAACTTTGGAGCCAAAATTTCACTAATTATGATTATTGAATTTTAGTTATGCTTCAGCCCACTAATCCAAGATCAATTCCAAGATTCTCCGCTAAGTGTGCTGAGGTGTCATGAGGCATGAAGAGCATGAAGGACATGCACAAAGTGTGACTATATGATGTGGCAATGGGGTG
Organism: Glycine max; assembly: GCF_000004515.6. Classification (NCBI taxonomy): domain Eukaryota; kingdom Viridiplantae; phylum Streptophyta; class Magnoliopsida; order Fabales; family Fabaceae; genus Glycine; species Glycine max. The sequence continues at coordinate 28,601,617 of NC_038253.2, read as the reverse complement.
TAGTAAGCAAATGCTCACCTCCCCCTCTAAAATTTAATTGGATTGGGCTTCTACCAATTCAATTAAATTTATTTCCAACCACACACATCAAATATCCACTTAGTGCATGTGAAATTACAAAACTACCCCTAATACAAAAACTAGTCTAGGTGCCCAAAAATACAAGGGCTGAAAAATCCTATATTTCTAGGGTACCCTACCTACAATATGGAGCCCTAAATACAAGGACCAAATATAATGACATCCTAGTCTAATATGTACAAAGATAATTGGACCCAACCTTGGCCCATGGGCTCAGAAATCTACCCTAAGGTTCATTAGAACCCTAGGGCCTTCTTCAGCAGCTCTAGCCCAATCTTCTTGGAGCCTCTTGCTCATGGTTCTAGTGATTGGTCCCTTCCTTGGGAGGATTGCATCAGTCTCTTAATCCCTTTTCAGAAAATAAGAAGAAGAGAAGAAGAAATCTCTCTTAAAAGAGATAGATTGTATAATGAAGATCAATCAAAATTCCCTATTGAATATGCAAGTGGTTGACCAAGACATTTCAGTTCAGAAAAACTCTTAATCTTTTGAGAGGATAAAACTTTTTGGGCAATGAAAACTCTCTTTAAATTCGTGTTTCCAAGTCACCTTTGATGGCCATTCATAAAACATTTGAATAGAAGTGACTCTTGGAAATTATTTTCTAAAAATCCTCTTTGGTAATCGATTACAAGACTTGTGTAATCGATTACAGGTTTTAAAAATTTGAATTAAAACGTTCAATAAACTACTAGTAATCAATTACCATCCATGTGTAATCAATTACACATTATAAATTTTGAATTCAAATTTCTAGTGACTGTTATAAACATTTTCAGCTTCTGGTAATCGATTACCAGATAGCAAATCTCAATTTGAAATGATAGAATTCTTTGGTCAAACCTTTTGTTTTTTCAATTTGGAAACTTCTTCCTAAAGATTCTAGAGATAAACTTGATCATATATCTTGATTTCTTCGATTCTTGTCTTGAATAAAACTTAGAAGCACTTGATCCTTTAGCATCATCAAGACATCAAAACATCTTGCTTCTACATAGGAGTCGTTTGACTTAATCCATCAACTGAAAAATCCTTCAACTATTTCTCGTCCTTGAAAAATTCTTTTTGCAAGAATCAACTGCTTCTTTCATTCTTCCTCACTACGAGGTTGTGAAAACAAGACAATAATTGGTACCTCTAAGCCCTACACTGGGGCAATGAAAGGCACCATGCAAAAACCTCAAGCGAACCTAGGGGCAGATTAGAAGTTCTCACCCAATAGGTTCCCAGCTACAAGGTCATGACGAAAGATAATAATTGGTACCTCAAAGCCTTACACTGGGGCAATGAGGGGCATCGTGCATGAGCCTCAAGTGAACATAGGGGCAAGTTCTCACCCGTCGATGTTTTTAAACAAGAAAAAAAAGGGGGGGAGACAAACCATGGAATTTCAATAGATTGATTAAATGTCAAACGACTCCATTGCCGTCACTCCAAAATGGTCAAGTGACTAAATCAAACAGAACATACACTCTGAGGGAGTTCCAGGAGAGATTTGCAAACGATAAGATAAGGTTGAATGAATTATCACCTTATTCAAAAGGACAGTCAATCTGTGTTTTCCAATAAATTAAATCAAAATCAAAATCACAAAATAGGGAAAAAATGTCATGAACATTGTACAACTTTCCATTGCACTACATTGTTTCATATGAGGTCAGCACTACCAAATTTCACGATAAAGGTTGCATGCGTCTGCATCCCTAAAAATCATGTTAACTGCATAGATTTCCTACATCTCGTGTCCAACCTTTTTGGATGACCGGCCCTCTCGATGAATCGATCTCTTGCTTTCTCATAAAGGTGGACCCTTGGGTACTATTACCTATCACCTTTAGAGGACTACATGTCCTCGCCATCAGAGGGCTGCACATCCTCGCCTGCAGAGGGCTGCACGCCCTTGCCTTTAGAGGGCTACGCGTCCTCATTTTCAGTGTGCTCCATATCCACACCTTAAGAGAATATAAGGTCCTTTGCCCTTAGACGCTTCACCGAGACTTGCGCTCCTGGTTATGGGGCCAGTAGTTTCTTTTTATCAGTTCCTGGGCCACCCCCTGATATTGGAGGGCGACCAACTGTGCGAGCACATCCAGGGAGGGAGGCTATCACGCATCTACTATGCATACCGGGGCAGGATTTCACCCGTGCCGCTGCAAAAAGACGAGTGCGGATCATGCGCACCAACATGACCACTCTTACATGTATATGGATGACGTTGCTATTTAGCAACATTCTACCCAGCGACCATAATGCCAATCTCCCCCTACAGATGGATCGCACCCACAAGACGCCCAGTGGACCCGAAGAAGTCCAACAGGGCCCTGGGGTTTCCAGCTTTGGTTACGACCCTCTGTCAGTCCTACAGGGTGCCCGTCCCCCCCAGCGAGGTCATGCCATCGTGACATAGGTAATTATGTACGTGACTCAATTGATTTCTGATGTCATCTATTGTTTGCAGGGATTGCACCCACAAGACACCCAGTGGACCCGAAGAAGTCCAATAGGGCCCTGGGTTTCCAACTCTAGTTACGGGCCTCTGTCAGTCCTATAGGGTGCCCGTTCCCCCAGCAAGGTCATGCCATCGTGACATAGGTAAGCATGGGTCAACTGATTTCTGATACCATCTATTGTTTGCAGGAATCGCACCCACAAAGACACCCAGTGGACCCGGAGAAGTCCAACAGGGCCCTGGGGTTTCCAGCTTTGGTTACGGGCCTCTATAGTCCTACAGGGTGCCCGTTCCCCTCGGTAAGGTCACGTCATCATGACATAGGTAAGTATGCACATCGCTCAACTGATTTTTTATGTCATCTATTGTTTGCAGGGATCGCGCCCACAAGACACCCAGTGGACCCGAAGAAGTCCAATAGGGCCCTGGGGTTTCCAACTCTAGTTACGGGCCTCTGTCAGTCCTACAGGGTGCCCGTTCCCCCAGCAAGGTCATGCCATCGTGACATAGGTAAGTATACATATGGTTCAACTGATTTATGATACCATCTATTGTTTGCAGGAATCGCACCCAGAAAGACACCCAGTGGACCTGGAGAAGTCCAACAGGGCCCTGGGGTTTCCAGCTCTGGTTACGGGCCTCTGTAGTCCTACAGGGTGCCCGTTCCCCCCGGTAAGGTCACGTCATCATGACATAGGTAAGTATGCACATCGCTCAACTGATTTCTGATGTCATTTATTGTTTGCAGGGATCGCGCCCGCAAGACACCCAGTGGACCGGAAGAAGTCCAACAGGGTCTTGGAGTTCCCAAGCTCTAATTACGGGCCTCTGTCAGCTCTACGGAGTGCCTGTCGCCCCCAGCAAGGTCATTAGGCCCCTTACTAATCGAGCTTTCATCAAGAAGTACTGGGTCCCCAGGCAGGCGCAGGGTGAAACACCACAGCAGCCTGGGGATGGCCGGCAGCGGGCAACAGACGCACCGCCATCACCTCTAGAGTTCACCTCAGCTCATCCACAAAAAGGTTAGAGCGCTGCTTACGACCCATGGCCGACCAATAGGCGACCAAGTCCAAAGCCAAAGGTAAGCAAAGTACTAGGTCCGTGACCGACAAGCCATCACGCGTCCAGTTCAAGACGTTAAAGAAGCGCTACTAGGAGGCAACCTAGTACCTTTTAAATCTCTGCTTGTTATTTGATCACTTTTGTTTCTCAAGTCATAGCAGGACACACCTAGTTGCTCATGATCCTAGGAATTTAAATAAAACAAGCACAAGCTCGGAAGGTAGTCATACCTCACAAATATATATATATATATATATATATATATATATATATATATATATATATATATATATATATATATATATATATATATGTATGTTTAGGTAGAAAGATACCTTGGATATGCATGTATGTAGCAAAAAATACTTCACAAAATATATATATGTATGTTTAGGTAGAAAGATACCTTGGATATGCATGTATGTAGCAAAAATACTTCACAAAATATATATATGTATGTTTAGGTAGCAAGATACCTTGGATATGCATGTATATAGCAAAAATATCTCACAAAACATATATATGTATGTTTAGGTAGCAAGATACCTTGGACATGCATGTATATAGCAAAATACCTCACAAAAATATACGTATGTTTAGGTAGCAAAATACCTCATGAAGAAAAGAGAGCGAGCAAGAAAAGAAAAAGAAGGAAGAAAAAAAAATAGAAAAAAATAAAAAATAAATAAATAGTTGTCTAGCTAAAAAACAACATGCTTGTGAAAAGAGATAATTTCCAACTTTTCTTTGAAAGATTTTACTGATCTTAACCAGTTTTTGAAAAAAAATGTATATACACCTGAAGAGTGAATGTTGTGAAAATTTTCCGAACGCCCAAAATGGACTCGGATGAATGCATGATTTGATAAAATGACATATTTTGGAAACACTGGGTTGACTTAAAATAGGGAAAATGAATCATGAGCCCTAGTGTCACATGACCATAAAAACTTGATGCTTGAGTGTCCACATGGGTGAATGCATGGCCAATTTTGCATAAAATTTCCTAATCATCATTGTTGCATGTGTATCATGGAAATAATGTAGGATGTCCCCTTTATCCCTGAACCGCTGGCCAAACCCTGACATATATCATGACCAGCCGTTCTACAAGCCTTGAGCCAAAATCCCAACTTATCATAAACCTTGACCCAGGGTGAGAATGTCAATCCTTGCCCTCGGAAAACAACAAAAAGAAAGAAAAATTCCCAATCAAAAGTGGGAGAAAGCAAAAAAAGGAAAGAAAATTCCCGATCAAGGATAGGAAGAAAACAGAAGAAACATCCAGAAAGGTCTTTGGACCAGACAATATCTGAACAATACAGAATTGTCACCAAGTAAACAAGAAAAAGGAAACCACAACCTAAAGTCGTCCTGTCGCTTTGATTGCCGTCAAAATCCTGTGCGCTAGCGACTTTCTCGCCACGCACTAAACAAAAACAGAAGAGGAAAAGGCAAAAACACTCAAAGCCAAATTCCCCACCTAAAAACCGTTCCCAAAATAAGTCCTATTGATCCATGATCACGCATGTAATCTTTGATTTGATAGGAAATGATTTGCAAAATCCAGTCATGACATATCTATGGTTCGGAATTAGGATAAAACACTTACTTGTGTGAGATTGATACACTTTGAGTGATTTTCTCCTATCTTTGTTCGACCCAGTGTTTCCTCTAAATGGTCATTTAGAAACGAAATGCTAACATCCAAAATCTCATTTATGGTTATGAGAAAATTTCATCAGCATACTCTCCTTCCCCGATAGACACATCATTTTTCAAAAAAAAAAGAAGCATATGTTGCTCTGACCAGTTGGAAGTTTTGTCTCTTTACTAAAGCATGTTTGCATTTTAGTGAAGAAAACACCGAGACTATTTTTAGTCTCACAGTTATCAAGAACTACGTAGATCTGAGTTCCTCATCACAAATTGAGGATACGTAGGAGCAAAAGCCCTGCTTTTGTCGACCACCCCACTTTTTGTTACCGTGACCCAAGAGTCCGGTGGCATGCGGAGCCACATAACCGTGGGATCCCCAGATTCATGTTCTTTTTATGTTTCATCCTTTATCATTTACATGTTATTTTATTTCTATGACTTGAGGAACTAACGTTTGTTTTTTGTTGTTGCAATTGTCATTTGTTTTGTGCATATATTTTTTTTGGACTATTGCGTTAGTGCTTACTTCGTTGTTGTCAATATTGTTTGTTGAAATTCCGGAACCGTGTAGAGTTTTTCATTTAGGAACGTCGTCCTAAAAATAAAATGAACAAAAAATCATGATAAAAAATAAAGTGTTGTGAACGAAAGTCTTGTCTATGTATACAAAGAAAAGAAAAGAGTTTTTTATATATGTAAAAGGAAAATGTGTATAGAAGGATTTTGTGTGTGCAAATAATGTGTGAAAAGAAATTCTTGTGTGTGTGAGCGACGAGTGTATATAAAGAAACTTTTGTATAAACTACGGGTGTGTGTGGGAAAAAACGAAAAAAGAAATCTTTGAACATGAATAGGGTTTGTATATAGACCGTGTTGACGTAAAGAGAAAGAGTTCTAATGCGTATACAGAAAAAGTTCGTCATGTATAGGAATGTAGGTGTACAAATAAAAGTTTTTCTCGTAGATGCCAATGGATGTATAGTTTTTGTGAACATAAAACAAAAAGGAAAAAGAAAGAAAGACCTCGAAGGTCGGAATGTTATGGTTAGGAAGCATAAATCATTCGTAGAGAGCAAACATATCTTCTGGAAACAAGGGACTGATGCTAAGAGTTTATTTTCCTGAATAACTAAGATAAGAATTGATGAATTCATTGAACTGATGAAAGAACATAATTTGGAAACGTTGGTTCTATTTGTGTAAATTCCCAACCGTAGTATCACAATGCCATAAACGGGATGCTTGAGTGCCCACCTAGTTGTGGCCATGACTAATTTTGCATGTTGTTTCCGAATCATCATTGTTACGCATGCCTTGTGGAAATGATATGGAAGTTCAACCCGAGACCGATACCTTGACCCACGAATTTGTTTTGCCCCAGATACCAAGATCGGCCTTCCACGATAAAAGACCCCGTTGAGACACAACCTTAGACTACTTTGAACCTTGGCCTATAAACAGAATCCTCATCCTTTCCCCCGAAGCAAAGGACAGCGGAATCTCCTCAAGGGAAAATGAAAATAAAGAAAAGGAAAAAATGAAAAGAAAGGAAAAGAAGGATTCCCGATCAAAGATCGGCAGGAAGTAAAAAAGGAAAAAATCGGAGGAAAACAGAGTAATTCCCGATCAATGAAAGAAAGAGAGCAGAAGATCTTCAGACCGGATAAATTTTTGGCAAGGTAAGTGACTGCCGGCAAAGGAAAACCCATTTTTTGGTGGTTCTTCCTTTCTAATTACCATTCAAAGTCATTCTCGACTGGCGATATCCTGCCCCACATAAACAAAGAGGAAAAGACCGAAACACCCAACTTCCTCTCCAAAAACACTACCCTCGAGAAAATCCTATTGATCCGTGATCCTACGTGTGATCTTTGATTCGATAGGAAATCGTGTGCAAAATAAAGTCATGGTGCAGTTATGGTTTGGGGTTAGGGTAAAACACTTGCCTGTGTGAGTTTTTATACACTATGAGTGATTTATTCCCAGTTTCAGCTTAACCCGATGTTTCCCCTGAATGTTCATTTAAAAGCTAAATGTTGACGTCTTGCCCTTCATTTTCGGTTACAAGGAAGATTACCCTTAGCATGGGTATATTGCTTCTCTAAGATATGGTGCTCTCGCGAATGATTTATTTTTCTTTGCAAAAAGCATGTTTTCCTTTTTAGGTGGAAAAAAAACCCGGTGGACCGATCGATCCTGCCAACAAATCTTGTTCGGAGACCCATGAATTGATTGCCTAGCGTTGTTCATGTGTCCTCCACCAACGAGTCTGGAGCCCCACGAATTGATTGCCTAGCGCTGTTCGCCAATTCTCCATTCTCCACTTTTATTCCGAGCCCCATGAATTGATTGTCATTCATTCATCCTCCACCAACGAGTCTGGAGCCCTGCAAATTGATTGCCTAGCGTTGTTCGCCTATCCTCCATTCTCCACTTTTATTCGGAGCCCCATGAATTGATTGTCATTCATGCATCCTCCACCATCGAGTCTGGAGCCCCGCGAATTGATTGCCTAGCGCTGTTCACTTATCCTCCACCCTCGAAATCTTGTTTGGAGAGCCATGAATTGATTGCCTAGCGCTGTTCATGCATCCTCCACCATCAGGTGCGGAGCCTCCGGTGACTGGGAAATGTGGTTTTTATTATTTTCCCGATTGGTTCCTTCGCCAAACATGTGTATATATGTATATTATGTTATTGGTCTTTTTTGTATTTTGTGTTTTGTTTTGTGTTGTGCATAAAAATGAAGAAGTAGAGACGGGAGTCGTCATAGACTAAGCACGGAAAGGGCAAAGACGGACGGAATCAGTGTTTTATCTTTGCTTTCCTCTTATCTCCGATAAAAGGTAAGTAAAGAGGGGCAACTGTCATACCCTAATTTCGTCCGGGGACTATTGCTTGATGGCATGCAACCTTTGATTGACCGCTTCGAAGTACTTGGCACCCTTTGTTGCACAATATGTGAAGTCCCGAGACGCGCCGGAAATCAAAAGGAAGCGTGGTTACGCCATCCGTGAAATTCCGTAATTTGACGGAAACCAAAAGGAAGTATTGTTACGCAATCCGTGAGTTTCCGTAACTTTTTCAAAAGATAAAAAAGAGTAAATACATGATCCGTAAGGTTCCGTAACCTTACGGAAAGAAAATAAGTGTCGTTACGGAATTCGTAAAGTTACGTAACGTTACGGAGAAAGAATCACCAAAAAAAAGCAAAGGGCGTGTATTTAGTAAAATGGAGGGTGCAAATAGTAATTTTCGAATCTGGGCCCTTCTAGAGGTTTCTGGGCAATTTCTTGCTTAAGGTGGAAGCAACCTAGCTCGCCTGGGCGAGCTAGGTGGCAACCACCTCCCCCATTTTGTTAAAAAATGGGCTTCCAGGACACCCGTAATGCTTCCGTAAAATTCCCATAGCTCTAAATAAGGCTTCCGTAACTTTTCCGTAAATTACGAAAGATGGGGGTTGAACTTATCAAAAATGGGGGGTGCAAATAGCAATTTTGAAATTTTTAAATTGGGCCTTCCAGAGTATTTTCGAAGCTGGATTGCTCCTGGAGGAAGCAACCCAGCTCGCCTGGACGAGCTGAGCTCACCTGGGTGAGCTGGGCGGCAACCTCCTCCCGCTTTTTCCTATAAATAGGCTGAAGGGGGCTGTTTTAAGGATCCGGGATCCCCTGATGATGTATTTCAGCTGTTTTGGGTGGAAAAAATTGTTTCCGTGAAGAAAATCCAAGCCGAGGTGCTTCCGTAACGCTTCCGAGATGTTTCCGTAAGCAAATCCGTGAAGGTTTTCCTCCGTTATTCATCGTTCTTCATCCGTTCTTCGTTCTTCAACGGGTAAGTTTCCAAATCCGAGACTTTTAATTCATTTCTTGTTTCTTGGCTTTCATTTTTATTTCGTACAATATCGGTTTCTTTTGTTCCGTTTTTTACGAGCTTTAACCAATCTTTTAAGCCGTTTTCTCGCGTAATCAAAAAATAAAATAAATTTCCACCGATCATTTGAATTGTAATATCCGTTAATTTCTATTAAAATGAAATCCGACCATTCGGTCATGTCGTAACCACGTTGGAAACCAAAAAGAGGTAAAATAATAATATAATAATCAAAAAATATCTTTTAGTAAAACAAACCAAAAAAAAGCAATCGGACGTTTCTCTATGGAATTTCTCTTTCTTAATTGAATTGACCAATAACTAAAGTGAAACTAAGGCTAAAATCAACTCGCAAAGTCAAGCTCGTCCGCGAAAAATCACAAAAAAAAGGATTTTTAGATTCAATACCTCAGTTTTTCTTACCAAGTGAAAAGGATCATTTTTAAGGTCCAACGCCTTAAAATGACCACCTTCCAAGTAAAAAGAATCGTTTGATTCACCCTTAAAAAAAGAACTACATAGGTCTGATTTCCTCTTCGATGGAGGGTACGTAGGAGCAAGAACCCCACTTTTGTCGACCTCAAAAATAAAAAAGAAATAAAAGTTAAGGTAACACAATTTCACACAATTCTAAAAATAAGGTTGTTGTCCTTTGAGACAAACGGGAGAGGTGCTAATACCTTCCTCAAACATAAATACAACTCTCGAACTTGGAATATTCTTTATGACCGGTTTCCTTTAGTTTTTTCAACGTTTTCCACAAATAAATGTTGGTGGCGACTCCACACATCTTTCCTCCTTTGGAAAGCGCACCCGAGAGCCTCGCCTCGCTCGCCCGCAAAAGGGCAGGTTGCGACAACGTGTAGCCCTCTAAAGGCGAGGACGTGTAGTCCTCTGATGGTGAGGGCGTGTAGTCCTCTGAAGGTGAGCACGAGTAGCGCTACGAAAGTGAGGGCGTGTGGCCCTCTGAAGGGGAGGACGTGTAGTCCTCTGAAGGTGAGGACGTGTAGCCCTCTGAAGGTGAGGACGTGTAGTCCTCTGAAGGTGAGGGCGAGTAGTCCTCTAAAGTAGAGGACGTGTAGCCCTCTGAAAGGGAGGACGTGTAGCTCTCTGATGGTGAGGACGTGTAGTCCTCTAAAGGGGAGGACGTGTAGTCCTCTTAAGGTGAGGGTGTGCAGCCCTCTGAAGGCAAGGACGTGTAGTCCTCTGATGGCGAGGACGTGTAGCCCTTTGAAGGTGAGGGTACTAGTACCCAAGGATCCACCCTTATGAGAAAGCAAGAGATTGACTCATTGAGAGGGTCGGTCATTCCAAATTCAAGATGATTGGACAGTAGATGTAGGAAATCTATGTAGCTAACATGATTTTTAGGGATCCAGATGCATGCAACATTTGTCATGAAATGTGGTAAATGCGGACTTCGTATGCAACAATGCAAAGTAATGGAAAGTTGTACAATGTTCATGAAATTCTTTCCCTATTTTGTTATTTTTATTTTGATTTGATTTTTTTTGAAAGAGATGATAATTCATGCAATCTCATCCTATCTTTTGCAAATCTCTTCGGGAACTCCTTTAGAGTGTATGTTCTGTTTGATTTACTCACTTGACAATTTTGGAGTGACGGCGATGGAGCCATTTAATCAATCCACCGAAATCCCAGGGTTTGTCCCCCCTTTTCTTGTTTAAAAACATCGACGAGTGAGAACTTTTGATCTGCCCCTAGGTTCGCTTGAGGCTCATGCACGATGCCCCTCATTGCACCAGTGTAGGGCTTTGAGGTACCAATCATTGTCTTTCGTCATGACCTTGTAGCAAGGAATCTATTGGGTGAGAACTTCTAATCTGCCCCTAGGTTCGCTTGAGGTTTATGCATGGTGCCTTTCATTGCCCTAGTGTAGGGCTCTAAGATATCCATCGTTGTTTTGTTTTCATAACCTTGTAGCAAGGAAGAATGAAAGAAGCAGTTGATTCTCGCAAAAAGAATTTTTCAAGGATGAGAAATAGTTGAAGAATTTTTTCAGTTGACGAATTAAGTCAAATGACTCCTATTCTTGATAACTCACATTCTCTCTAAAAAAAGACAAACTTTCAGGAATGATAAAATGAGATCACATGAATGTTTGTACTTTATTTGAGACACAGTCAAAATGTTTTTTTTCTTTTATTTTGAAACTTATTGTTTTGAACTTTACTCGTCATTTTACGGCACCCCCACCAACGTGTAGGATGAGTAATCTCTGATTGAATGGTCTTGGAAGTCAAAACAACTTAGGAGCATAGGTCGCTTGAGCAAACAAACCAATGGCTTACACTCACATTCTAGTGGAAGTTGAATAAGCAAAGATGTAACTGTGAGAGGATGAGAGAGACAAGGATGTCAAATTTATTCATATTATTTAGCATTGTAACTGTGGTTTATAATAATGGAATAAACTTGAAAATCCTAATGAGTCATTAGAGACATCTAGCAACAACCTTCAAATTGCCCCATGTGTGGCACCTCTTGTGAATGTCAGGATTCATAAGCGATTCTCCTCAAATTTCAGCTAGCCCGCATCAATTAGACCTTGCACCTTACGCTTTAGGGTCCTACAATGCTCAACGGAATGCCCCGGGGCCCCTCCATGATAAGCACATGTTGTGTTCGAGTCGTATCCTTGAAAAAAAGGAGGTTGAGGAACTTTGGCTGGGGTTATAGCAACCATTGAATTATCGAGCAGATATGGGAGCAAGTCAGCATAGGACACCGGAATTGGGGTGAAATCTATAGGCTTTTTCGCTGCAAAATTCATTTCTTGGTTGGTGTTTTGGTTTGCGGTTGGCATTGGATGTGCGACCAGCAAACTTTGTGGATGACTGGATGGTGGGTAATGAGAAGGGCCGATATTGGCTGAGCGATGACATTGTTGGGCTGGTGGGAAGTTTGGCCATGTAGGAATGGCAGCCACAACATGGGTTCCTTCCTCATTCTCATCCTCTTCATTTGCCCCAGCTTTCTCACTCATCAAAGTAGGATGATCAGATTTGCCTCTTTTCAGACCCGCTTTGATCATTTTGCCAGCGAAGACCAAATCCGCAAAGCTTGAAGGTGCGTACCCCACCATTTTTTTATAGTAAAACAATGGTAATGCGTCTACTATTATTGTGATCATCTCTTTCTCCATCATTGGAGGTGCCACTTGATCTGTCAGGTCTCTCCACCTTTGGGCGTATTCTTTGAAAGATTCATGCTCCTTTTTGCACATGTTCTGTAGTTGCATCCTATCTGGAGCCATATCAGAATTGTACTGATACTGCCCAACGAAGGCAACCATTAGGTCCTTCGAAGAATGGATTCGGGAGGGTTCCATGTTAGTGTACCAGGTAACAGCTACCCCAGTAAGACTTTCTTGGAAGAAATGTATCAGCAGTTCCTCATCTTTTATGTATGCCCCCATCTTCCGACAATACATCTTTAGATGGTTCTTGGGGCAAGTAGTCCCCTTGTACTTGTCAAAGTCCGGCACCTTGAACTTGGGAGGGGTGATGATATTGGGTACTAAGAACAACTCTTCTAGGTTAACAAAGGCATAATCTTCGCCTTCTTGAATGGCCCTAAGCCTTTCCTCTAGATGATCCAACTTTCCCATTTCTGCCATACCATGAGGGTTTTTAACCGCTATGGAATGCAAGGGTGTGGTTGTGGGTGATACTGAGGGCCCTCCAAAGTGTTTTGCAGGGGTATACCACCAACTGCTTGCCCTTCAGTGGCATATCCGAGGCAAGGCTCAAAGCCGACTAGATTGTGGTGGGGCATTTCATGTGTCTCCCCCATGGGTTGAGAGACATATGCATAATCAAATTGAGGTTGTTGGCTCTCAATGAGTATATGAGTGGAGTTATTGACATTCTCATTAGGAGTGTATGCCACATTGGGTGGTGTATAGTTAGGAGGCAAGCCATATGCCGGGAAGGTGTGCTTGTTTTGAATTTTCACATAATGGGGGCCACCTGTACCTCACAACTCTTTGCCTTCTAGACCTACCATATGGGGGGGGGGGGGTAGGTCCACCTTAGCAATGGTGTTGGTAGCGGCTATTACAGCCGCGTTGACCTCCATTATCTCCTTTATGCTCATCATGGCCTCCATCATTGTGGCCATTGGCTCTTTCAAGGCCTCTGTATCAGCCTTCATCTGCTCTTGCACCTCCTCTACTTCACCCATTACTCTAGCTCTAGCACGGGTTCAGTAAGGGCGCTGTAAAGCGTGCTCTTTCCTTTTGATAACAATGATTAAGTTCTTTTTTTTTCAAGGAAAGAATGCAATGAGCAATGCAACCAATGAAAAGCATGGATGTATGTGAATGATGCACAATTGAAGTATTGCAAATTTTTACGCAGGGCACGGGGTTGAATCAATTTAGATTTTCAACATGGTCCATGACATCTTTGTCAAGGTGAAACTGGAAGTAACAAGGACATCAACAGTCCTAAATGTGTTTGGCAGTAGACAAAGCAGCAATGTAACTCGATCCATCTTTTGCCCCAATATTTTGCAAGATGGTTACTTCAATACTTCAACATGACTTGATGAACCTTTTCGTAAAAGCATGAGCTTGGTTCAAACCCATAACCCGAGGAATGGCAATTTTGATCGCCGATACTTTGACAACATTTCATAGAGATGAAAGACTCAGGAATACGTATGCGGTGCATGGAAAATGAAATTATGAGATTGAGATGCCCGAAGAAACATCATTTCCTAGTTAACCATGCATTAGCTACCATGCTCAATCATTTTGTAAGTGAAACGGGCTTATGACCACAACATGGTTGGCTCATGGTACCTAACACATGCCACTAAGAATGTAGTGTGAATTTTCATGCTTCTTTTTTGTTTTTGTTTTGCATGAAAATAAAGGGTATGCAAAACATGTTAGATGCATATGCATGGTGATGAAATGACTTATGCAAAATGCAATGCATGAATATGATAAGTGACAAATACAGGAACGATATGTCCATTATGATGCCATGAAGAGATGCTTATGCAGTGCATGATATGAATGCATTTACGGACACGAGAGCTCAGAAAATCATATCTTCTTACTTGCGTATTCGGGGGCGCAGTGCCCCATGTGTGCAGTTAAGAAGGTGATATGGTCCTTCCAGATTCCCATGACAAAAGATGAGACCAACATACAATGCATGCGTGACGACATGATGCAAATGCGCAAAAGTGCAATAGGGGGATGTACACAGCATGACAATATCCTCAAATAATCATACAGCAAAGGCGTACATGACATTAGGCTATATGTATGGCAGTGTTTAAAAGGCACGCAGCGTGTTCGCTTCGTGCCCCTATTTAAGGGACCTAAACGGGAGGAACTAAAAGGCTTTTAGTGATAATTCTCAAGGTGGTCATATCTCTCTTGATGGTTTCTAGAGGTATCATCCCCTTCGAAAAACATATTGCGGCAGTAAGGACTACCAGCAACAATATGTTATCAAAGAGAAAAACTCTAGATGAGGTGATGCAATCCTACCCCGCAAGGGCATTGGTTAGAAGACTCAAGTAGATTGGGCTAGAGATCCAAGGAAAGACCCTAGGATTCTCATGAGCCTTAGGGTAGATTTCGAGCCCATGGGCTAAGTATGAGCCCGCTTATCTTTGTAAATATTAGAATAGGTTTTTCCTTCGTCAAGGCCTTGTATTTTGGCCATTCTAGTAGTATAGGGTTTTAGCCTTGTATTTCGGGGCATTTTGAGTTGTCTTTGTAATAAGGACTTTTTTTTTATTTTCATGTTTTTTGTCATGGGGGTGAGCTTAGCTATTATAGGGGGTGTGTAGCTAAGCTCTAGCTTCTCATCTCAAGGAGGTGAGCTTAGCTATTAGAGAGGTATGTGTAGCTAAGCTCTAGCTTCTTTACGAATCTTCTTAAGGAAGCTTCTCAAGGAGGTGAGCTTAGTTATGAGAGGGGTGTGTGTAGCTAAGCTCTAGCTTCTCAAGGAAGTTTTCTCAAAGAAGCTTCTCAAGGAAGTTTTCTCAAGAAAGCTTCTCAAGGAAGCTACCTAGTCTATAAATAGAAGCATGTGTAACACTTGTTGTAACTTTGATGAATGAGAGTCTTGTGAGACACAACTCAAAGTTCAACTTCTCTCCCTTTTTCTTCCTTCAATTTCGTGCTCCCCCCTCTCTCTTTCTCTCCCTCTTTCTTTTCCTCCATTGAAGCATCCTTCCAAGCTTCTTATCCAAGGCTCATCTTGGTGGTGAAGCTCTTTTTTCCATGGCTTATTCCTTAATGGATGGCGCCTCCTCTCACCTCTTCTCCTTTGTCTTCCGCTGCATCTCCATGGTGAAAAATCACCATTGAAGGACCTCATTGAAGCTCAAAGATCCAGCCTCCATAGAAGCTCCACAAGCAAGCTTCCATCAAGTGGTAATCAGAGCACAAGAGCTTCAAGTAGGTGCTCCTTAAACCTCCATTAATTTTTTTGCTTTACCTTCTCTTCCATTGTTGTTTCTTCATTTTTTCTCCATGTATCTCCTCACATGTCTTGTGCTAAATGTTGTTAACATGATTCTTTAGAGTTTCCACCAATTAAACTTGCTATAGAAGCAAGATTTGATTTTCTATGGTTCAAATTTCTTGTTCTTGTTCTTGAACCATGAATTGTGTTGAGTTTAGGTTCCTTTGAGTTTTGTCTTGTTATTTTTTGTGGCTGAAACCTAAACCATAAAATTCTTACAAAAACATTAAAGTAGAAGAAAACCTCAAAAATCTAGAGTGACTTGTTCACCTATTGTAGTTTTGTCATAGAAGTCATGTCTAGTCATGAAACTTGTCACATAAGATTTCTTATGTTGTGCTGAATTTTATTTTTCTTGTTTCTTTGTCTAACTCATTTGTTCATGAGTGTATGAAATTCTTTTAGCCTGTTAGTTGATTTGAGTCAAATCTTTCATGTTAATTAGTCCTTAACATGTTCATGCAAAATTCTTAGAGAGTATTTGATTGTGAACCTTTTCTTGAACTTTTAGGTTTCCTTATGATTGTGTCTATTGTGAATTTGAGTTTTGGTGATTGAATTGCTGGCTGAATTGTTGATCCTAAGTGAATATTGAACTCCTAAAACTATGGTAAACAATCCTAGTGAGTTCAACATACATAGGAAGGTTGAAAGTAAGCCCAAGGCAATCAATATACCATGCTTAAAGAAACAAATCGCTGGTGCTGGCAGCTTGGACATACAAAATTGTAAAAATTACTGAGAATTGGTTACTTCGAATTTTGAGCTGAAATTTTTACTGAATTTTATAGACATCTGAAAAAAAGTTATAAAAAAAGAAAAAAGTGATTTGGATAAAAGGAAAAAATACGAAAAATCACACAAGTTGGCAGGAAAATCAGTATCCAGAAAAAAAAAGGTGAAAGGGAAGTGTGCTTGTTGTTTTCGCTCAAAATTTATTCTATAATTGGAAATTTCAATTGAAAATTAGTGAGAAGACAAGTGCCAAAGCTAGAGGTTTGTTGAGTCTTTTTTTCAGTTTTTTTTACTCTACTCTAGAGCCATTCTAAGTTTCTCTTTGAGTCCTAGCTTGCTTCTATGTCCTTTTCATTGCTTTAATTGTTGAATAATCCTTGAAAAATTGTCTTGTTAAAACTCCATTGGTTTACCTTTCATTTCATTTTTTTTTTGGTCTTTGGTTATTTCTTGTCTCTTTGTTTCCTTGTTTGTGGGTTGTCATATAGGGAATTGGAAGAAGGATTGGTGCCATCCCTTGAAGAATTTGAGTCAAGAAGCAAGGGGCCAACCACCTTAAGAGCTATTGGACTAAGAAGCACTCCAAATTGAGTGAATCACCAAAGAGAGAACAACCACCAAAATTGAGGACCGTTTTGTAATTTTGTAATTTGCAATTTACTTACCTTCATTGCTTTCAAGTTTTTTAACAAAAAGGCCTTTCATTGGAAGTGTGTTGGAAGCCTCCAACAGGTTACCAAACTTCCATTTGTGTGTAATAATTTTAGGCAATTTTTCCTTAGGATAGTGAGTGTTTTGTTGGTAACCTTGAATGTGGTCATCCAAACACTCTTAGGATTCGCCTAGTTTACATTTCTTGCTTACTTTCATAGCTTATTTCCTTTACCTTCCATTGTCAAACAGCCTAGATAGCTTTCCTTTTACCAATTAGTTTTTTTACCTTATCTTTCACACCTCTTTTAGTGTTTAATTGGCTAGTTTCAACCATAGTTTCTTTTACCTTTTGTTTTCAAACCTCCAACAAGAAAGAACCACAACTTAGGAACCAACATGAGTCATCATTCATCTAGTGTTAATGGCAAGGGTACTAGTCATAAAGACCCTTTATCTAGAATCTTAGATGAGTTGAGTTCCCTCAAGTTATGGAAAGAAAAACAAGAGAGAAAAGAAAAAGGAAAAAAAAGAGTGGAAGAAATAAGTCAAGATGAAAGAAAGAAAATAAGAGAGGAAGAAAGAAGAAAAATAATGAAAGAAATGAAAAGAGAAAAACATGCCTCCTATAGTAGTCATAACTCTTGCAAAAGCCTAAGTGAAGAACTTCGTGACTATTACGAAGGAAGGCATAGGTCACATCTTAGACCTCACTCCCATAGAAGAGAAAAGGAAAGAAAGCCTCAAGAGGCTAACATTAAACTCTCATACTTCGATGGGAAGGACAATGTAGAGGCTAACTTAGATTGGGAAATAAGGGTAGAGCAACAACTTAAAAAGAAGTCTACTTCAAAATCTTATGGCTCTCACTCTTATCGAAAGAAAGACCAAGGTCAAGGCATCTTAGGGGTGACACCTTCTAAGCCCAAAGATGATAAGGGGAAGACAATAGAAAAGCAAGCCCCTAAGGTTAGTATGCAAGAGAAAACTAGCTCTATAAAGTGCTTTAAATGTCTTGGAAGAGGACACATTACTTCTCAATGCCCCACCACAAAAACCATGATTATGAGGGGCCAAGACATTTATAGTAGCCAAGATGAGGCTACTACTTCACCTTCCTCTGGTGAAAGTGAAGAAGCAAAAGGGGAAGAATCTAGTGAAGAAATCTACCCCCAAGAAGAAGGACAACCATTAGTGGTTAAAGAGAAGTGTAAGGAGGTAAGTGTCTCCTCCAAGAGTTTAGCTAAGAAGGAAAGTCATTTTACAATAAAGACAAACATTAAAGAAACTTTCCCTTTTAGACAACCTTCACATTTTCTCTTTTGTAAAAAGACACTTGCTAGCATTGCCACACCTCTTGGGCTTGGGTTTATTCCTCAAGTAAAGAAGTTGTTGGATGAGGGTTTGGTTCGCAACAGCTTAAATCCTTGTGCTTTTTTGGTGCCCAAAATAGGTATTATTAGGCACCAAGTCCCTAAAATAGGTGGTATGATGAATGTTTTGAGTGGTGCAACCCTCTTTTGTAAAATCACTCGTACACCTAACATGTTCATGGTGTGTGTACATAGGGACCCATTAGGTAGGTTTGTTCTTATTTTTAGTTTCAATACAAACTTAGGTACTCATATGGGACACCTTAGGTTTGTCATACTTTTTGGTAGGAATAATCAATATGAAAATACAGAAAAAGGTATGTTTTATTGCGTTACTTTTCTTAATTTTTCAAATAGTGATCAACGGGTTCCCATGAACCCTAAGAGAATAAAGGTCATTCCTGAGTGGCTCACTCCACCAAGTATAAGAAAAATTTGGGGCTTCCATGACTTAACAAACTTTTACAAAAGGTTTGTCCTATATTTTTCTATACTTGTAGCACCACTCATTGAGTTGGTGAGAAACCATGTTCCTTCATGGGAAGATGCCCAGGAAATGGGTTTTCAGACCTTACCTTACTTCAACATACCAAACACCACTAATACATGTGTTTTTGTTCTTTTTACAGGTGTTGAGGGAAGGAGCCCAGAGTATGAAGAACCTCGGGATTTGAGGTCAAATCCTTTCCAAGGTGGAGGGAATGATGCAATCCTACCCCGCAAGGGCATTGGTTAGAAGACTCCAAGTAGATTGGGCTAGAGATCCAAGGAAAGACCCTAGGGTTCTCATGAGCCTTAGGGTAGATTTCGAGCCCATGGGCTAAGTATGAGCCCGCTTATCTTTGTAAATATTAGAATAGGTTTTTCCTTCGTCAAGGCCTTGTATTTTGGCCATTCTAGTAGTATAGGGTTTTAGCCTTGTATTTCGGGGCATTTTGAGTTGTCTTTGTAATAAGGACTTTTTTTTTTATTTTCATGTTTTTTGTCATGGGGGTGAGCTTAGCTATTATAGGGGGTGTGTAGCTAAGCTCTAGCTTCTCATCTCAAGGAGGTGAGCTTAGCTATTAGAGAGGTATGTGTAGCTAAGCTCTAGCTTCTTTACGAATCTTCTTAAGGAAGCTTCTCGAGGAGGTGAGCTTAGTTATGAGAGGGGTGTGTGTAGCTAAGCTCTAGCTTCTCAAGGAA
>NC_038253.2:28574840-28581934 GCF_000004515.6 Glycine max | reverse complement strand
TTTTGGAGCTTTCAATGTAGGTCCTTCAATGGTGATTTTTCACCATGGAGATGCAGCGGAAGACAAAGGAGAAGAAGTGAGAGGAGGCGCCATCCATTAAGGAATAAGCCATGGAAAAAAGAGCTTCACCACCAAGATGAGCCTTGGATAAGAAGCTTGGAAGGATGCTTCAATGGAGGAAAAGAAAGAGGGAGAGAAAGAGAGAGGGGGGAGCACGAAATTGAAGGAAGAAAAAGGGAGAGAAGTTGAACTTTGAGTTGTGTCTCACAAGACTCTCATTCATCAAAGTTACAACAAGTGTTACACATGCTTCTATTTATAGACTAGGTAGCTTCCTTGAGAAGCTTTCTTGAGAAAACTTCCTTGAGAAGCTTCTTTGAGAAAACTTCCTTGAGAAGCTAGAGCTTAGCTACACACACCCCTCTCATAACTAAGCTCACCTCCTTGAGAAGCTTCCTTAAGAAGATTCGTAAAGAAGCTAGAGCTTAGCTACACATACCTCTCTAATAGCTAAGCTCACCTCCTTGAGATGAGAAGCTAGAGCTTAGCTACACACCCCCTATAATAGCTAAGCTCACCCCCATGACAAAAAACATGAAAATAAAAAAAAAAGTCCTTATTACAAAGACAACTCAAAATGCCCCGAAATACAAGGCTAAAACCCTATACTACTAGAATGGCCAAAATACAAGGCCTTGACGAAGGAAAAACCTATTCTAATATTTACAAAGATAAGCGGGCTCATACTTAGCCCATGGGCTCGAAATCTACCCTAAGGCTCATGAGAACCCTAGGGTCTTTCCTTGGATCTCTAGCCCAATCTACTTGGAGTCTTCTAACCAATGCCCTTGCGGGGTAGGATTGCATCATGAGGGTTCACTGTTATCAAGCAAGTCGGAGACCCAACATGACCACAAATTCACCTCCACTCCTTATGTTCCCATGGACCTGGGTATAGGGCCCTTTTTCAACTCACCGTGTGTGCAAAAAGGTGTTGGTGTTGTGTGCATCAAACGAATACGTATTTATCTCATGCATACATTAAAACACGCTTACAACATCGAAGAAGTTTACACAAGAACATAAAGGAAAAGGGAAACCGATGAAAGGGAAAACACAACTTTTGCACAAAAGATTAATTGGCCTAATTCTCTAAAAATAGTCCCAAGTGGAGTCGCCAACTGTCGCAACCTACCCTTATGCCGGAGGGAGACGCGAGGGCTCACGGGTGCGTCTTCCAAGGGAGGAAGGCACGCGGAGTCGCCACCAACGTTTATTTGAGGAAAACGTTGGAAAAACCGGAAAAGGTGTGATCTACAAACTTTAAGTGTGAAAGGTTCACAAGTTGTTTTTACGCACAGGGAAGGTATTAGCACCCCACACTTCCGTCATAAGGGACGACAGCCTTTAATCAAGTGTGCAAATATGACTTCAAAATGTTTTATTTTCCCTTTTTTTATGTCTTTTTGTGTTTTATGTTTTTTGTATTTTTTATCTTTTTGTGGTCGACAAGGGTGTTTCCTTTGCTCCTACGTATCCTTAATTGCGATGAGGAAATCAGACCTACATAGTTCTTTTAGAAATAAATGTTGGTTAAGTTGTTTTTATCTTTTTTCGCAAGATATATTTTAACCGAACAAAAGTCATTTAAGGCGTTGGACCATTAAACAATCTTTTGATTTTTGGAAAGGAGAGAAATGTTAAGGCATTGGACCATTAACGATCTCTTGGTTTTGAAAGGAGAGAAACATTAAGGCATTGGACCATTAACGATCTCTTGGTTTTTGAAAGGAGAGAAACGTTAAGGCGTTGGACCATTAACGATCTCTTGGGGGTGGTCGACAAAAACGGGGCTTTTGCTCCTACGTATCCTCAATTGCGATGAGGAAATTAGACCTACGTAGTTCTTGCAAAAGTGGTAAAGTTACATGTTGATTTTATGCTTTTGAACGGTCCATGTTAACCGATAAAAGCAAAGAGGACCATTTAAGGCGTTGGACCTTAAAACGGTTTTTAGTGATTTTTGCGGACAAAGCTTGATTTCTGAGTTGATTTTAGCCTTAGTTTCACTTTGGTTATTAGTCAATTCATTCAAGGAAACTTCCAATAAAAAACGTCCGATTGATTTTTTTTATTATTTTATTCAAAGATATTTTGATTATTTTATTATTATTTTTCAAGATATTTTGATTCTTTTATTATTATTTTGCTTTTTATGGTTTAACCGAGGTTACAGCGTGAACGATCGGTTAGATTTTGCTTCAACAATAATTAAACGACATTACAACACAAATGATCGGTTGAAATTCATTTTATCATTTATTAGGTGAAAAAATGACTTAAATAAACGATTAAAAGCTCGTTAAAGTGGAAGAAAAGAAAATTGGAAGTAAGCGAAATGGAAGTGAAAGTACACAAAACAAGTATGGACCACTAAGAGTGTATAGAATGAATTGAAAGATTCGATTTCGGGAACTTACCAGTTGAAGAATGACGAAGAATGAACGAAGAACGGTGAAGAACGATGAAGAGCAATGAAGAATTTCCACATAATTGCTTACGGAAACGTCTCGAAAGCGTTACAGAAGCACCTTGGCTTGGATTTTCTTCACGAAAACACATTTTTTAAACCAAAACAACCGAAATGCATAGCCAAGGGGTCCGGAATATTTTTGAAACAGCCCCCCTCCCCTATTTATAGGGAAAATGGGAGGTGCTTGCCACCCAGAGGCTTCTTGAGGAAGATTTCTAAGCGCACCCCAATTACTAAGTTCACCCCCAATTTCGTACATTACGAAAAAGTTACGGAAGCCTTACGGAAGTGTTTCAGATTTGATTTTCATCTTTTTTTCTCTTCCCTTTCTCCAATATGAAGTGAAATATGCTTACCCAGGGTTTTTAGAAATTTTACGGAAGCATTAGGGAGGCCAGGGCCTAGATTTGAATTTCTATTTACACCCCTATCTTGATAAGTTCACCCCCCATTTTTGTGTTTTTGGCTGTTTTCTTTCCAAAATCTCACGAAACTTTACGAATTCCACTACGATGAGTGTTAAGCCTTAAGTGATCAACAATGGTCATCAGATGAAATTAGAGTGTAACAGTTTATTTACACACACCCCACTTTGCTAAATACACTCCCGTTTTCGTGTTCTTGGTCGGTTTCTCTCCGAAACATCCCGGAAGTTTACGGATTCCATGGCAATGGGTGTTAAAAATTTTGAATTGGTCAAATGAAAGTCGCATTCCGACAAACAATGGTCCCCGGACGAAATTAGGGTATGACAATGACTTACTTATTCCATTCTTTTTTTTCCTTTTTCTTTTCTCTCTTGTTTTTCTTTTCATAACTTAAGGGATCTTAACTCATCTAATATCATATACAAGGGGTCCTTAGTAGTAGAACCCTCACCATTAACACTAGATGAAGAATGAAGACTCATGTTGGTTCCTAAGTTGTGGTTCTTTCTTGTTGGGGATTTGAAAAATAAAAGGTAAAAGAAACTATGGTTAAAACTAGCCAAAATAAACACTAAAAGAGGTGTAAAAGATAAGGTAAAAACTAATTGGTAAAAAACAAGCTATCTAGGCAGTTTGACAATGGAAGGTAAAGGAAATTTAAACCAATACGATTTCCTATGTGAAGGATTTGGATGATCCTATGGAGGTCCCAACTGGCTCTTCAAGCAAAACACCAATTTCCTATTTTAATCCTTATTGTAGACAACACTTAAACACACAAAAAAAGACAAGCAAGAAACCAAAAGACGAAATGAAAGATAAACCAAAAAGAAATTTAATATGACATTAATTCAATGAGATTCAAGGAAAAATAAACCAAAAGGATAGCACCACAAGCCAAGGTGGAACACAAAGGAAGTCCTAGAATGACACTGGATTAGATTGACTAATTAAAAACAAAACTCAGAAAAATTCTAGTTATGTAAATTTAGAAAAACATCTAAAAGATGAACAACTCCAAGAAGTCAAATAGGCTTGTAATACAACTCAAAATAATGAATAATTTTCAAGCAAATCAATCATACACATTTTGTTGTTGTTCTAGACGTGTATTTTGACATTAATCTTTATCACCTTCTCTTGCTCATTAATTTTTTGTTTTTGTTCTTTCTTTTTCCATTGTTTTCTTCCAAATGTCTATTTTATCAAGTTAAAATTTAGCTCAAAATTCAAAGTATTCAAGCCATAGTGGAGTTAAGAAGATAGTGTGCCAAAACTGACAACAACCAGAATTTCAACCTAAAAATCAAGAGTAGTGTTTATGTTGCGTAAGGCTTGGATAGTTACAATTTGTGTTTGCTTATGCTCAATTGTCTTGAATAACACAATTCAAGAGAGCTTAAGACTTATTTTGATTCACAAATCCAGCCACATGTTATGAACTAAATAACATGAATGAATTAGACTCAAAATTCAAATGTTAGGCTAAGAATTGCAAGAATACATGAACAAATGTATCTAGAATTCAATCAACAAAATTAAAATTCAACACAAACATAGAATATAATGTGACAATTATTATGACTAAACATGACTCTAAGACAACATGAATGAAGTGATTTACACTTAGATTTTTGTGTTTTCTTTTCTAATCAATATTTTGCAAGAAAATTGAGATCTAAAGGTTCAGTGCAAGAACATTATGACTGAAAAATGATAGAACCTAAAATCAACACAAAAACATGATTCAAGAATAGATCTAGAAAATTTGAACCATAGAAATGCAAGCACAAGTGTAGATCTAAGATTTAATCGGATTATTTTTTTTAATCCTCTAAACAACATTAAACCACAAGACAATGGAGGAGATACATTTAGAAGAAGATGAAGAACAAGGAATTAAAGTGAATTTACCAAAGAAAAAGATAGAGGAAGCATAAGAACATCTACCTAGATGAAGATGCTCTTGATAGCACATGATGTAACTTGAAGTAGAGCTTGTAGGCCTTGGATCTTCTTCATCAATGAAGTCCTTTGCTTTTTGAAGACCAATGGCAGCAGAATGGAGAAGGATAAAAGGTGATTGGAGACACCACTTCAGGGAGAAGATGAGTCAAGAACAAGCTTACCACCATAGGAGGTCGTGGATAAAAGCTTGAAGGTAGGAGAAGATGAGTGGAGGGAGAGCGAGAGAGGGGGGAACGAATTTTATGCCTTGAATGAGGTCTGAACTTTAAACCCTAATTTCTCAAATGATCAAAGTTGAAAAAAATGCACTCACAAAGCCTTTATTTATAGCCTAAGTGTCACACAAAATTGGAGGGAAATTTGAATTTCTATTCAAATTTCACTTGAATTTGAATTTGAGTTTGTGGAGCCAAATTTGGAGCCAAGATTTCACTAATTATGATTAGTGAATTTAAGCTATGGTTCAGCCCACTAATCCAAGATCAAGTCCAAGATTTCCCACTATGTGTGCTTAGGTGTCATGAGGCATGTAAAGCATGAAGGACATGTACAAAATGTGACTATATGATGTGGCAATGGGGTGTAGCAAGCAAATACTCACCTCCCACTTAGGCTAGTCCAAAATTTAATTGGATTGGGCTTCTCCCAATTCAATTAAATTTCTCTCCCAACACACACATCAAATAGTGCACTTAATGCATGTAAAATTACAAAACTACCCTTAATACAAAAACTAGTCTAGGTGCCCTAAAATACAAGGGCTAAAAAATCCTACATTACTAGGGTACCCTCCCTACACTATGGAGCCCTAAATACATGGCCCAAAAATAATGAAACCATAATCTAATATGTACAAAGCTAAATGGGCTCATACTTAGTCCATGGGTCCAAAATCTACCCTATGGCTCATGAGAATCCTAGGGCCTTCTCCTGCATCTCTGGCCCAATCTTCTTGGAGTCTCCTAGCCATGGCTCTAGTGGGTCCCCTCCTTGAGAGGATTGCATCAAAGTGGATCTTCAAGGATAAATCTAGATCATCCACTAAAGAAGCCATTTGTTATAAGGCATGTCTGGTAACTAAAGGCTACAATTAGAGGGAATGAGTGGACCAAAATGAGATATTCTCTTTAGTAATTCGACAAACATCCATATGTATTTTCTAACCATAATGGCAACTCTAGACATGGAGTTAGAGAAACTCGTGTTAGAGATAGGGGAAGCAACATGAAGACTTAGCATTGCAACTTGAAGAATTTTTGTCTTTTACATGCCTAACTCTCTTGAGTGGCATTTGTATTGATTGTTATATTGTGTGTTGCATCTTAGTCTCTATCACATCATATGTGCATCATGCATCATCATTTGTGAGTAAGGTGAAAGTTTTTAAAGTTATAAAATTTCTTTAGAAGGCAAAATTCTCTGTTTTAATCAATTATAGCCTTACAGTAATCAATAACACAAGTTGTTTTAAGCTTGCAGAGTTATGTCTCGTATCGATTTAATCGAATACAGTCTTTATAATAATCGATTGCATAGTTTTTTTTAGACAATGATTGATTTATTCATGAGTCTCTGCTTTAATCGATTACCATGTGATATATTTGATTACTTCTCTTTCGATAAGTGTTTTAGAAGTGAACACTTTAATCGATTACATCGAGGATCTAATTGATTACATTGTTCTTGAGCAATTTTCCAATTTTTGGGAAGAACACTTTAATCTATTGAAAAGATAATATAATCAATTACTTTTTTGAAATAATTGATTACATTGTAGATTTAAGCGATTAAAGGCGGTTATAACTGTTTTATCTATATATAGTCATCTTGTGTTCTAACTTAAATACATAAGATCATTAAGGGTGAAATTGCATAAGCTGATATAAGTGAAAGAAGAGAAGAAAATTGCTTGTAAATAGTGACTCACAACTTTTAATCTTTGATTGTGAAGATCTTTTTGTGATAAGTGAGTTGTGTAATGACCTGCCTCGTTGCTACAGTATCACCACTCTAAACCATGAAAATTTCAATTTTTAAATGAAAACTCCGTTAATTTGCTTATGAAAAATGAAAGTAATTTTTTTCGTGATATACATTCACCAAACAACACACAATTACTTATATATATATATATATATATATATATATATATATATATATATATA
>NC_038253.2:28445789-28574740 GCF_000004515.6 Glycine max | reverse complement strand
TAACTCAGTACACATCATTTACATAATGGAAAGTAATTTTGGTCATACATATAATTAAATCTATGATCTGCATCCTCTATTCAAAAAAAATTATGGAACCAACTACGGAGGAATTGATTAACAAAACCCAACTCTCTCCCAAAATAATCCCAACATCATCACGTCGGTTTGGCAGCTCCACAAAAGAATCATCACAGGTACCAACCACACGGTACAAAAATTGCAAGGGTGAGCTTATTATAAAAGAAATTAATACAAAAATCAAATAACCATAAACATTCATTAATCCAAGACACACATAACAAATAGCCATCATCCATCCATAATTCCAATCAATCATGCTCAGTATGATGCATGCACCTGACCTCAACTATCAAATTCAATGTGGTACCATCCTCAAGGAAATAGCCTAAGCGTGTCCACACGACACTCTCACTTAGGAAAACTAGGCAGTAAGTGTCAAGTTCACCCTATCATGCACAGGCAACTCCCCCCCCCCTACGGTGATCAGCCTGAGTCTCAAGGGAGTTCTAAACCGAGTGACATGCCCCCAAGTACAAGTATTCCTCCTCATGAGAAACTACAACTACTTATTGATAAAGTTTATACTATTTCCATGCAGTATAAAGTATGAAACATGGGCACCATCAATGCACTGACCATGGATAATTAAAGATTCTAAGCTACCCCCCTCTAGAGATGCTTAAAACTCTTTAACCACTCAATTTCCCCCACTAGAGATATCCAACAAGGTCACAGCACCCCCCATGTACATACACAACATACATCATCACAATGACATTTTCAACATCATTAACATCTCATCTCAATGTCCTTATCAACATCAACATTGTCTCATCTCAATGTCATTTTCAACATCAACATCATCTCATCTCCATGACATTATCAACAACAACAACATCATCTCATATTAACATAATCATCAGTAACAACATCATCTCATATCAACATAATCATCAATAACAACATCATCTCATATCAATATTATCATAAACACCAACCTAGTCTCGTATCAATTATTGTCAATATCATCTCCAATAACATCATCATTCTCTATATCAACATTATCATAAAAATCAACGTCACCTCATATCAATTAATATCATCAATAACAATATCATTAGTAAGTCACATTCTACATATACATACATATATAGTTCATGCCTGAGGTTCACACTCCCTAGGTCTTCAGACAATACAAGTCTAATAAAAACAATAATGTCATTTATCAATTATAGACGTATCACATCCCATTAGTCAAAAACATTGTTTTTCTTAAAAATCAGCATGCAATAGGGATAGGCATACATCCTCATAGTTAGGTTCCCTGACGCCAACTATGGTATTAAATGCCGTAAATTATAATAAACTCCCCTCACCTACTATAAGCTCTACGTCAGTTCCTCTTTGCGTCGCTTGGAGACCTCTCTCGTTCACATTCGTCAGTCCAAGTGCAACGTTCTATATACCAAATTGAAGGAAATTTAGTATAGATTTCAGAAACAAGGTTAATGACAACATTCAGAGTGAAATACCCTTGTTAAAACATAAAGGGCTAAGGGGTGTTTCAATTCTACTAAAAAGAGACGTCATTTTGAAATTTTGCTCACGCCAATGTGATCGGGGTTCAGTGAAGGTCACAAAAATAACATTAATGTTATAAAAAGATAACTTTTACAATGTCTCATTTACAAGGATTTTTCAAAGGAATACCCAAAACACAAGAGACACTAAGAGAAACTCAAACTAACTAAGAGAAAGGCTTAGAAGTCAAGATTACCTCAAAGAAGCTACGAAAGGAAGGATTGAGGGGAATTTCTCCACTAAATCCTTGAGGTGGATTCTGAGGATTCCGCTCTGATTAAAACATTCCACTTGGTGTGGGGGTTCGGTGGAAAGCAACAACGGCTCGTGGTGGCCACCGGTGGTCGTGGGTGGTGGAGAAGGTGTTAGGGTTTGGGTGGGCATTTGGAAAAGAGGAGAGTGAAAAAATTGTGTTTCTCAGGCTGAAGAACATATTTATAATCAGCAGATCTCGCTTAGCGAGCTCGTCTCACTAAGCGGGAGTCCAATTTTCGTGCTTAGCACAACAATTCGCACTAAGCGCAACTCTCCTTACGCTAAGCATGACAATTCTCGCTCAGCACAATTCCCTGTCGGGTTGGAATTGCACTTAGCGCACTAATTCTCGCTCAGCACAATTGTTTCTCGGGTTGGAATTGCGCTTAGCGAACTTCTCGCACTAAGAGAGAGATCAAAAGTTGTTATTTGCAAAATCCCAATGGTCAAACTGTGGGAAATTGCCTTAGGAACCTCCAGCCAAAATTTGAAGACGATCTCGCGATTAACAAATGCAGGATTGCAAGTTTACTGAAGGAGGTTTAGGTAAAATTTTAAATCTCATAATTTCAACTTAGCTCAATAAGACTCCACATAACTCAACATCCACATCGAGCAAACCACACATGACTCATTCACCCCATACCTCAACTCATTCAAGTCAATCATATAGTCAAATGACACAATAAATACAATTAAACATTGATTTATAATTAGCAATATTTCAGGGTGTTACAAGTTGTGATACTTTCTTGAGTTCAAGAAGGCACCTCATTCAGTCAAGCAAGGTTTTGTGGAAAGGATTGATCAAGTTGTGTCTATATTTTAATCTACTTTTTTGTGTAGGTTTTACACATTACTTGTTTGTGCATGAATCATTGAAGGCATTCTAGAATAGGTTTTTCTAGTTTAGGCTAAGGGTAGGTTTCTCTTAGGCTTTTATTGACAGAGGACCTTAGGGTTGGATACCTTAGTCTCTTTTTCGGGGTAGGAACTGAGAGTGCTTGTGATTTCTTGTAAGGATTCTATATGCATAGTGAAAATCTAATTTGGGTTTGTATTAGATAACTAGGTTAGCTTCTCTAGTGATAGAGAGTGAACCAGTATAAAAAGTGTTGTACTTCTTCACTTGATCTTATCTTTCTTTTTCATTTTAGTCTTAATCAATTTACTAAAGGTTAAAGAAAGTATCTAGTGTAAAGGGTGATTGATTCAGTATTGGTTTATCAAAGTTTTGGGATACGATCTGCGCAAAACAAGTTTTTTTTAGCTGTTGTTTTAAAACTTTATTTTATTTTAAAAACCAATTCACCCCCCTCTTGGTTTGTGAGTTCCTTCATCGTTTTCAACTCGATGGAAAAACAATCTTTCTCCATGGAATACTAGAGGAAGACATTCTGATGCAAAAACTTGAAGGTTAAAAGGTGGAAGGAAAAGAAAATTTTGTCTATAGATTAAAAAGGTTTCTTTTTGGGATGAAGCAATCATCAAGGCAGTGGTACAAGAGTTTTGATGAGCTCATTGTCTCTCAAGGGTACATCAGAAGTCCCTATGACTCATGTGTTTATCATAATAAGGTGAAGGATGGTTCGCACATCTATCTACTGTTCTATGTGGACGGCATGCTCATAACATCTCAAAATTTGTTGACAATTCATAAGTTGAAGTTACTACTTAGTAGTTGTCATACCCTAATTTCGTCTAGGGACTATTGTTTGATGGCATGCAACCTTTGATTGACCGCTTCGAGGTACTTGGCACCCTTTGTTGCACAATACATGAAGTTCCGAGACATGCCGGAAATCAAAAGGAAGCATTGTTATGCAATCCGTAAAATTCCGTAACGTGTCGGAAATCAAAAGGAAGTGTTGTTGCGCAATCTGTGAGTTTCCGTAACATTCCGAAAGCTAAAAAAGGAGTAATTACATTACCCGTAAGGTTCCGTAACCTTACGGAAAGAAAACAAGTATCGTTACAAATTTCGTAAAGTTTCGTAACGTTACGGAAAAGAATCACCAAAAAAGGCAAGGGGGTGTATTTAGTAAAAAAGGGGTGCAAATAGCAACCAGACCCACTTGGGCCTTCCAGATACTTCCTCCAGAAGGCGGTTGCTTCTGAAGGAAGCAACCTGGCTCGCCTGGGCGAGCTAGGTGGCAAGCTCCTCCCCAATTTTCCTATAAATAGAGGGAGGAGTGAAGAAGCAAAAGGGTTCAGCCTTCTTGGCACTTCGTATTCACTTGAAATTAGTGAGGGAAATTGTTTCCGTGAAGAAAATCCAAGCCGAGGCGCTTCCGTAATGTTTCCGTGGGTGATTTCGCGAAGATTTTCAACCGTTCTTCGTCGTTCGTCATTTGTTCTTCGTCGTTCTTCGGTCTTCAACCGGTAAGTTCCTGAAATCGAACTTTTCAATTTATTCTATGTACCCGTGGTGGTCCCCATTTGTTTCGTGTACTTTTATTCATGTTTCATTTACTTTCCGTACCCCCTTTTGACTTGCTTTAGTCATTTACTTAAGTCATTTTCTCGCCTGATCAAAAAATAAAAATAAATTGTCACCGATCATTTGATTTGTAATATTCGCTATTTTTTGTTAAAATGAAATCCGACCGTTCGGTCATGTCAAAACCACGTTGGAAACCAAAAATAGGTAAAATAATAATATAATAATCAAAAAATATCGTTTAGTAAAATAAACCAAAAAAATCAATCGGATGTTTCTCTTTGGGATTTCTCTTTCTTAATTGAATTGACTAATAACTAAAGTGAAACTAAGGCTAAAATCAAATTTCAGGGCATTTTGAGTAGTCTTTGTAGTAGGGACTTTTTTTTGTATTTTCATGTATTTTGTCAAGGAGGTGAGCTTAGCTTTTAGATGGGTGTGTGTAGCTAAGCTCTAGCTTCTCAAGGAAGTTTCTCAAGGAGGTGAGCTTAGTTATGAGAGGGTGTCGCAACGTGCCCTTTTGCGGGCGGGCGACGCGTGACTCGCGGGATGCGTGTTCCACGAAAGGAATACGCACGGAGTCGCCACTAACGTTTATTTGAGGAAAACGTCGGAAAAACCGAAGGAAAACTGGTCAAAAAGAAAATTCTAAATTCGGGAGTTGTATTTACGCTTGAGGAAGGTATTAGCACCTCTCACGTTTGTCTCGAAGGACAACAGCCTTTAATCGAATGTGCAAACATGACTTTGATTTTTTATGTTCCCTTTTATGTCTTTATTCCCTTTATATTTTTTTTTTATGGTCGACAAGGGTATTCCCCTTTGCTCCTACGTATTCCTCAATTATGATGGGGAAATCAGACCTACATAGTTCTTGCTTATGCGTGAATCAAGTGATTCTTTTTTACTTAAAAGGTGATCATTTTAAGGCGTTGGACCTTGAAAATGATCCATTTTACTTAGTAAGAAACAGAAATGATAAACTTTCAAAATCCTATTTTCGTGGACGAGCTTGACTAGGCGAGTCGATTTTAGCCTTAGTTTCACTTTAGTTATTTAGTCAATTCAATTAAGAATGAGAAATCCCAAAGAGAAAACGTCCGATTGATTTTTCGCTTTATTTTACTAAAGGGTATTTTTTTATTTTTTTATTATTATATTATTATTTACCTCTTTTTTTGGTTTCCAACGTGGTAGCGGCACGACCGATCGGTCGGAATTCATTTCAACCAAAGTTAACGGATGATATTATTCAAACGATCGGTGGAATTTTATTTTTATTTTTAGGTTAAGCGAGAAATGACTTAAATAAATGGCTTAAGCACGTCAAAAGGGGGTATAAAAAGTAAATGAAAACGAGAATAAAAATACATGAAACCAAATGTGGACCACCACGGGTACATAGAATGAATTGAAAAGCTTGGTTTGAGGTACTTACCAGTTGAAGACTGAAGAACGAATGAAGAACGTCGAAGAACGGTCAAAAACCTTCGCGAAATCACTCACAGAAACGTTACGGAAGCGCCTCGGCTTGGATTTTCTTCATGGAAACAATTTTCCTAGGCAAATTCGAAAGAGAGAGAAGTGCCTAAGGGGCTGAACCCTTTTCTACTTCACTTCTCCCCCTATTTATAGAAAATTGGGGGAGAAGCTTGCCACCTAGCTCGCCCAGGCGAGCAGGGTTGCTTCCTCCAGAAGCAACAGCCTTCTGGAGGAATCATCTGGAGGGCCCAAGTAGGCCTGGTTGCTATTTGCACCCCAATTTTTACTAAATACACCCCTTGCCCTTTTTTGGTGATTCTTTTTTCGTAAAGTTATGGAAACTTATGGATTTCGCAACGATACTTGTTTTCTTTCCGTAATGTTACGGAACCTTGCGGATTACATAATCATCCCCTTTTTCGACTTACGGAATGTTACAGAACCTTACTAATTGTGCAACGATGCTTCCTTTTGATTTCCAGTGTGTCACGGAACCTTACGGATTGTGCATCAATACCTTCTTTTGATTTCCGGCATGTCCCGGAACTTCACAAATTGCCTAATGATGGGTGCCAAGCACCTCACAAGGACCAAACAAAAGTTGCATGCCACCAAGCAAAGGTCCCCAGACGAAATTAGGGTATGACAGTTGCCCCTCTTTACTTGTCTTTTATTGGAGATAAAAGGGAAGTAAAGATAAGACACTAATTTCGTTCCTCTCGGTTGACGAGAGTCGCGGGTGACCGTAACATCTCCGCATGCAAATGACTTGTTGTCCCCGGGGGAACAAAAGGTGCAGAAGACGATGTCAGTCTCTGCATGCTATCAAGCGTTCTGTCTTACAGATAGCAAAAGAATGTTTATAAGGATAACCACTCGGGTATTTCCGCCCGTCAGCGTGACTCAAAAGTCAGTATGACAGATCTTGTGAGCACGGAAGATGACGTAAATCTCCGCGTGTCAACGGGCTTGTCGGCCGCGATTGACGAAGGGCGCAGGAGACGACGTTAGTCTCTGCGTGCTATCAGGCTTTTCGTCTTACAGATAGCAAAAAAGAATGTTTATACGGATAACCACTCGGGTATTTCCGCCCGTCAGCGTGACTCAAAAGTCAGTATGACAGATCTTGTGAGCGCGGAAGATGACGTAAATCTCCGCGTGTCAACGGGCTTGTCGGCCGCGATTAACGAAGGGCGCAGGAGACGACGTTAGTCTCTGCGTGCTATCAGGCTTTTCGTCTTACAGATAGCAAAAAAGAATGTTTATACGGATAACCACTCGGGTATTTCCGCCCGTCAGCGTGACTCAAAAGTCAGTATGACAGATCTTGTGAGCGCGGAAGATGACGTAAATCTCCGCGTGTCAACGGGCTTGTCGGCCGCGATTGACGAAGGGCGCAGGAGACGACGTTAGTCTCTGCGTGCTATCAGGCTTTTCGTCTTACAGATAGCAAAAAAGAATGTTTATACGGATAATCACTCGGGTATTTCCGCCCGTCAGCGTGACTTAAAAGTCAGTATGACAGATCTTGTGAGCGCGGAAGATGACGTAAATCTCCGCGTGTCAACGGGCTTGTCGGCCGCGATTGACGAAGGGCACAGGAGACGACGTTAGTCTCTGTGTGCTATCAGGCTTTTCGTCTTACAGATAGCAAAAAAGAATGTTTATACGGATAACCACTCGGGTATTTCCGCCCGTCAGCGTGACTCAAAAGTCAGTATGACAGATCTTGTGAGCGCGGAAGATGACGTAAATCTCCGCGTGTCAAAGGGCTTGTCGGCCGCGATTGACGAAGGGCACAGGAGACGACGTTAGTCTCTGCGTGCTATCAGGCTTTTCGTCTTACAGATAGCAAAAAAGAATTTATACGGATAACCACTCGGGTATCTCCGCATGTCAGCGTGACTCAAAAGTCAGCATGACAGAACTTGTGAAAATGGCCGACAAAAGCGAGGCTCTTGCTCCTACGTATCCTCCAATGAGGAACTCAGACCTACGTAGTTTTGGATAACTTTGTGAGACTTGAAAAAGTCTCCACCGGAAGATGCTGACACCTCTGGAAAGGGCGCAGATGACCACATTGGCCTCTGCTCGTCAATCACACTTGGGGTCACTGAATGACGAGGTGCGGATAACCGTAAGGTGCCTCCGCGGGCTACCAGCTCTTGGGTCATGGCAACAAAAGGTGGTGTGGTCGACAAAAGCGAGGCTCTTGCTCCTACGTATCCTCCAATGAGGAACTCAGACCTACGTAGTTCTGGATAACTTGCGAGACTTGAAAAAGTCTCGGTGTTTTCTCCACTAAAATGCAAACATGCTTTAGTAAAGAGACAAATATTCCAACTGATTAGAACAGCATATGCTTTTTTGAGTGAAAAACAATGCGTCTACCGGGGAAGGAGAGTATGCTGATGAAATTTTCTCATAACCACAAATGAGATTTTGGATGTTTAGCATTTCGTTTCTAAATGACCATTTAGAGGAAACACTGGGTTCGACAAAAATAGAAGAAATCCACTGAAAGTGTATGAATCTCGCACAGGTAAGTGTTTTATCCTAATTCCGAACCATAGATATGTCATGACTTGATTTTACAAATCATTTCCTATCAAATCAAAGATTACATGCGTGATCATGGATCAATAGGACTTCCCTTGGAAATGGGTTCTTTTGGTGGGTTTTTTGGCTTTTGATTTTTTTTGGCCTTTTTCCTTTTCTATTTTTGTTTAGTGCGGGGCGAAGAAGTCGCTAGCACACAAGATTTTGGTTGGCAATTAAAGGGAGAAAACCACTTTAGGTCGTGGTTTCCTTTCCTTCTTTTTGTTCATTTGGTGACAATTCTGTATGGTTCAGATATTGTCCGGTCCAAAGACCTTTCTGCACATTTCTTCTGTTTTCTTTCAATCCTTGATCAGGAGCTTTCTTTCCTTCTTCTTCTTCCTTTTCTTTTTTTTTTCTTTCTCCCATTCTTTGATTGGGAATTTTCTTTCTTTTCTTTTTGCTTTCTCCCACTCTTTGATTGGGAATCTCCTTTCTTTTCTTTTTTGCTTTCTCTTTGATTGGAAATTTTCCTTCTTTCCCTTTTTTTTGCTTCCGAGGGTAAGGATTGACATTCTCACCCTGGGTCAAGGTTTATGGTGAGTCAGGATTTTGGCTCAAGGCTTGTAGAATGGCTAGACATGATACATGTCAGGGTTTGGTTTGGTTCAAGGATAAAAGGGATGCCCCACATTATTTCCATGACACAAATGCAAAAATGATGATTTGGAAATTTTATTCAAAACTGGTCATGCATGCACCTATGCGGACACTCAAGTGTCAAACTTTTATGGTCATGTGATGCTAGGGCTCAGGATTCATTTCCTCTATTTTAGATCAACCCAATGTTTCCAAAATATGTTCTTTTATCAATTTGTGCATTCATCCGAGTCCATTTTGGGTACTCGGGAAAATTTCACAGCATTCACCCTTCAGGTGTACACACATTTTTTTTCAACAACTAGCTATGATCAGCGAATTTTGTTTTCAAAGAAGAGTTGGAAGTCATCTCTTTTCGAAAGCATGTTGGTTTTTTTCAGCTAGACAACTTATTATTCTTTTCTTTTTCCTCTCTTTTTTCTTACTTGCTCTCTTTTTCTCCTTACTTGCTCTCCCTTTTTTATTATTTTTTTTATTTTTATTTTTATCATGATTTTTGTTTGTTTTATTTTTTTGGACGAGGTTCCTAAACGAAAAACTCTACACGGTTCCAGAATTTCAAACATCATTGATAATAATGATATAAACACTAACGCAACAATCCAAACAAAAATGTATGCGCTGTACAAATGACAACCGAAACAACAAAAACAAACATTAGTCTCCCAAGTCAAAAAAATAACATAACATAAAAAATGATAAAAGAGATATGAAAGAAAACATAAATCTGGGGATCTCCCAGTCATGTAGCTCCACTCCCTCCCAAGAAGTCAAGCAAATCGGCCATCTCCTCGTCCTCGGGGGCCTCCTCTCCATCGTCGGGAGCCTCTGGGGGTGCCTCTCCTGCTTGGGCCTCGGGCCAATCCCCGGACCATGCGACCTCTGCCCTGAACTGGTCTGGAGTAGGGCATGAAAAAGAAGCGAAGCCCTGGCTCTGCATGCTGAGGCTCAGCTGGTACAGACAATCATGGGTCTGTACATGTGCCCGGTGGTTGGCCGCCTGCTGGGGAACCAAATGCCGTAAATACTGCTCCATGTCAAATGACCCAGCCGGGCCAGCCTGATGAGGTGGTGGTGGCGCGCCTGCGACCTGTGGAGCATCACCCTGAGCCTGTCTCTGGGTGCAGTACTTCTCAATAAAAGCCCGGGTGATGGGCGGCCGAATCACCTTGGTAGGTGCAACGGGGACTCCAAACGACTGGCAGAGTCCTGTGATCAGCGCGGGAAATCCCAGGGCCCTGTTGGACTTATATGGATCCAAAGGGTGCCTGGTAGGCGCCATACCTGCAAAAATATAGATGGCATCAGCGATTAATTGAGCCACATGGATGCTCATCCGCGTCAGGA
The DNA here is from genome assembly GCF_000004515.6 of Glycine max. NCBI lineage: Eukaryota > Viridiplantae > Streptophyta > Magnoliopsida > Fabales > Fabaceae > Glycine > Glycine max. The sequence continues at coordinate 28,564,413 of NC_038253.2, read as the reverse complement.
TGGCGTACACCAGCTAACACTTCGGCTGGGGGAGGTCGGAATTATGATCGGTGGGCAGGATGTTGCTGAGCAGCAAAGTCATCCATATCTGAGTCAGGGTGGTCATGTTGGTGCGCATGATCCGCACCCGTCTCCCGGCAGCAGTCCGGGCAAAATCTTGCCCCGGTATACATAGCAACTAGGCGATGGCCTCCTCATCGAACCCATCAGACCGACTCCTCCTCTGGCCATACTTGCACTCCTGGCCCTCTTCCAGCACTAACGGATATCCCAGGAGCTGGCCGATAGCATCTGCATCAAACGGGATCCACTGACCCCTCACCCAGGACCTCATGTCACGCAAACCCTCCTCTGTTGGCCAAGCATTGGCATAAAATTCGAGGACTATTTCTGGATCGAACTTGGCCATGGGGGTAACCAGTGATGCCCACCGCCGGCGACCTATTTCTTCTTGGAAATCGGTATACTCATTGTCCCTGAGTTGGACGCGTCGCTCCCGGAGAAATGACCATCCCTTGATGGCCTCGAAGCGCTGCTGGTGTACAGCGCTCCTAAAGCGGTGATTGTCATACTCAGGAGCGAAACTAGTTCCTTCGGCCGCCTTATCCTTCCTAGATCTCTTTGAGGCAAGTTTCCTCGGGGCCATTTCCTGCGAGAACAAACATTCAGAAGTTAGTTTTACAAGACAATGCTTATCTTAACGCAAAAAATGTCATGCCAATCTCTCTAATTTAGACTAAACTCATATGATCCATTCATGCACACACGCACATGTAGAAAATACCCTATTATTTATATCAACATACAAGGATATTCAAAACATTCTAGTCACCACACATATATATATATATGTTTTTTGGAAAGAATACTTACACGCATGCTCAAGGTATTGTGCCCAAAATTACATATGTTCATATCCTAAACATTTGCTATTTACAAACTACCTATACATGTTTGATATGTACATCATACTAATTTTTATTGTTTCTCTCATATTCATTTATATGCATGTCGGAAAGCTAATTACATTATGCACACACTTTTGCATTCAAAATGGACTTTCATGTCATTTAATCTACACTTGAGGGACAATTCCACATCATATATTCATTTGGGAAGCATTCTTGTGCCATCTTTGGCATGGGTACATTTTTTTAAAAGGCTCCTTATGCTACCTATCCATAAATATACATATTTGAAAGGCATTATTTACTATTCTCTCATTTTGCAAGGTATTTTCATGTCATATATTCACATATATATATACCGTTTGAAAGGTATTTTCCATGCTACCTAGGTTCAAGGTATTCCTCATGGGGCAGCCAAATTTAAATTTTAATAAAAGACCCTCAAACATGTCCTAATATTCATGCCTTTTTTACATTCAAAACCAAAAAATTAGATTCCTAGGCATAAGTCATGCTTCCTTGCATTGAAATTAAAAATTTGGGTTCCTAGGCCTAGAATTACATTCGGACTCTCATTTTAAATCCTTCATGCTGTCCCTATATATATGAAACAGTCCCACAATCCCAAGCTTTCAAAACCATGCTCATATGTCATTGAGGCATTTCACCGAGCACTTGGTGGGCGCATGTTTGGACATAAATTGCAAGAGAATGGGAGCAATGTGGGATGCCCCATTGCTTCAGAATACGACCTAGGCCTAAGGCCTTTTCATTCAAATCCTTAATTCAAGAAAACAAGCATCAAAGCAAACCAAAACTACCTCACAATTATAAGCATGTTCTCACAATTTAAGGCACCAAAAGATGAAGAAAACACATCAATGGGAAGCAAAAACCTTCAAGGATGGAATACTTACTTGTTGGAATGAATTGAAACACCAAAAACGAAAGCAAAACACGATCAAAAGGCTTAGGGGAGCAAGAAACCGCAAGCCTTCGTGTTCTCTCTTTCTTGAATGAAGGGGGGAAGTTTTTGGATACAAAAACGTTCCCCTCCTTCGTTTTTTTATTTTGAGTGTAGGGGTTGCTCGCCCAGGCGAGCTAACCTGCTACCTTTTTTTTTTCTGAGGGGAACATTAACCATGTCCCCTCCTTTTTCATGGATTAGCGTCTCGCCTAACTTGAACTTACTTAAGTTAGAATTAGGCGTTGATTACTTATTTTAAAACAAACAAATAGTAAAAGAAAACTGCGAACACAAAGGATACTGGGCTGCCTTGTAGCGACATTCTCTGCTTGTTTAGCGCAGAGAAGGGGCAACGATCGGTCGGTCGTGACCCCATCCCCACTTGCATCCGTCCCTATGTACCTGCAAGTAAGAAACAACCAGGTGTGGCCAATCTTGACCGCGTCGTTGTCTTACCTTGATTGGTTTCTACTGTTCTAGTTTTGTCTCTACCCCAGAAGGTAGCTCAAGATGATCCTGCCCCTGTTTTACCACAACAATATGCATGCGTATGCATATGCATGAATGTTTTCAAACGCAGCAAATTTTAGTGAAAGTTGGTTTAGGTTCAATTTTAATTAAGCGCTTGGGGCATCCCATGAATTGAGTGGAAGGGCTCAGGTGATCACAAATTAACGCAAAGTTTAAAACCAACGTGAGGACTAAAGCCTCGAACCCACGTTTACTTCTTTGAAAGATTGTAACGAGAGGTACAGTAGACGGGGAATCCCTGGGGGATACCCAGAAAACACATAAAGATAAAGAACATGCAGCAACATCTTTAATTGCCCCAGATTCTAAGCATAATATCGCTTGACGACATCAGAGTTCACGGGTGAAGGTAGCTCTTCGCCATCCATGTTGGTAAGCACCAAGGCTCCTCCGGAAAAAACCCTCTTCACAACAAAAGGCCCTTCGTAGTTTGGGGCCCATTTTCCTCGATTGTTCTTGACAGCATGGGACATTTTCTTTAACACAAGGTCTCCCTCATGGAACTTGCGCAAGCGTACCTTCTTGTCGAATGCATTCTTCATTCTTTGCTGGTACAAGCGTCCATGACTCATGGCCGTTAAGCGCTTTCCTTCAATGAGGTTGAGCTGGTCATAGCGGGTTTGAGCCCACTCTGATTCCTTTAATCCGGATTCCGCCAAGATCCTTAATGATGGGACTTCTACCTCAAACGGTAGCACGGCCTCCATTCCATATACCAATGAGAACGGTGTTGCCCCAGTTGACGTTCGTACTAAAGTTCGGTAACCGTGTAATGCGAATGGGAGCATCTCGTGCCAATCTTTGTATGACACGGTCATCTTTTGGATAATCTTTTTGATATTTTTATTGGCCGCTTCCATGGCTCCATTCATCTTTGGTCGGTAGGGCGTGGAATTGTGATGCTGGATTTTAAACTCCTCGCACATTTCCCCCATCATCTTGTTATTCAGGTTGGTGCCATTGTCCGTGATAATCTTCCTTGGCAAACCATACCGGCAGATGATCTCCCTCTTAATGAACCTGACCACTACACCCCTCGTGACATTGGTGTAGGAAGCCGCCTCGACCCACTTGGTGAAATAATCTATCGCTACGAGGATGAAGCGATGACCATTCGAGGCCTTGGGCTCAATGGCCCCGATGACATCTATTCCCCACATGGAGAAAGGCCAAGGGGCGGACATGACATTCAGAGGATGCGGCGGGGCATTGACATTGTCCGCGAATGCTTGACATTTGTGGCATTTCCTTACGTGGACACAACAATCACTTTCCATGGTAAGCCAGTAATAACCTGCCCTTAGGATCTTTCTGGCCATAGCATGCCCGTTGGCGTGCGTTCCAAACGAGCCCTCATGGACTTCCTCGATCATGTGGTTCGCCTCTTTGGCATCCACGCACCGCAGGAGTGTCATGTCGTGGTTTCTCTTATATAGTATGCTTCCGCTCATGAAGAAACCGACCGCCAATCTTCTCAATGTCCTTTTATCATTGTCGGCAATCTCTGGTGGGTATTCTTTGCTTACGACATATTGCTTGATGTCGAAATACCAAGGCTTACCGTCCCGTTCCTCTTCTACTTGGCAACAATGCGCGGGTTTGCCACGACACCAAAATTCAATGTATGGTAGGTCCCCGTGCGGCGTTAGCTGGAACATAGACGCCAAAGTAGCAAGTGCATCCGCCATTTGATTTTCCTCGCGGGGAACATGATGGAAAGAGATCTCATCAAAGGTTTTAGCCAATTCCTTGATATAGGCTTTGTAGGGTATCAGCTTGGGATCTCTAGTTTCCCATTCCCCTCTCAGCTGATGGATTACCAACGCTGAGTCGCCGTACACCTTGAGTAGTTTGACATTGGAGTCAATCGCTGCCTGGACGGCCAGGGCACATGCTTCATATTCGGCCATGTTGTTGGTGCAGTCGAATCCTAACCTGGCTGTGAAAGGCACGCATTGATTGTCCGGAGAGACCAATACTGCTCCAACGCCATGGCCTAGAACATTCGACGCTCCGTCAAACCATACGGTCCATTTGTCCCGATCTTCGTCCAATTTTTCCTCAAACAAGGCCATGATGTCCTCATCCGGGAATTCGGGATGCATGGGCTGATAGTCGTTAAGAGGCTGCTGAGCCAAATAATCTGCCAAGGCGCTTCCTTTTATCGCCTTTTGGGTGACGTAAACTATATCAAACTCGGATAGCAGGACTTGCCACCGGGCGATTCGTCCTGTGAGAGCTGGCTTCTCAAAGATGTACTTGACCGGGTCCATCTTGGATATCAACCAGGTAGTATGGCTCAGCATGTACTGCCTTAGGCGATGGGATGCCCATACTAAAGCACAACACGTTCTTTCGAGCAATGAGTAATTCATTTCACAGGCCGTGAACTTCTTAGACAGCGCGTTCTTTCTTTCCGGATTCGTCATGTTGCCCCAACATACACCCCATTGACTCGTCCAAGATTGTCATGTACAAGATGAGAGGCCTTCCAGGTACTGGTGGCATAAGCACAGGGGGATTCATGAGGCACTTCTTGATCCTTCCGAAAGCCTCTTGGCAACCCTCATTCCAGCAGTCAGTTTGGTTTTTGCGTAAGAGTTTGAACAATGGCTCACAAATGGCGGTGAGCTGCGATATGAATCTGGCAATATAATTCAAGCGTCCCAGGAAACCTTGGACTTGCCTCTCTGTACGGGGTTTCGGCATCTCAAGGATAGCCTTCACCTTTTCGGGGTCTACCTCTATCCCTTTCTGGCTTACAATGAAACCAAGCAATTTCCCTGATTTGACCCCAAAGGTACACTTGGCGGGGTTCAACCTTAATTGATATTTCTTAAGCCTTTCAAACAACCTCCGCAGGTTGACAAGGGGTTCTTCCTCGGATTTAGATTTGGCAATTATGTCGTCCACGTAGACCTCGATCTCTTGGTGCATCATATCATGGAACAAAGCTACCATGGCCCGTTGATAAGTTGCCCCGGCATTCTTGAGTCCAAAGGACATCACCTTGTAACAAAATGTTCCCCACAGGGCGACGAAGGTAGTCTTTTCCATATCCTCTGGCGCCATCTTTATTTGATTGTAAACAGAGAAACCATCCATGAAGGAAAATAGAGCGAGATTGGCCGTATTATCTACGAGGATGTCGATGTGTGGTAAAGGAAAATTGTCCTTGGGACTGGCCCGATTCAGGTCCCGATAATCCACACACATTCGTACTTTCCCATCCTTCTTAGGGACTGGTACAATGTTGGCGACCCATTCTGGGTACCGAGCGACGGCCAGAAAACCAGCGTCAAATTGCTTCTTCACTTCTTCTTTTATCTTCAAAGATGTTTCGGGCTTCATCCTTCTCAGTTTCTGCTTTACCGGGGAACACTCGGGATTTAGAGGTAATCGGTGTTGTACAATGTCAGAACTCAAACCGGGCATATCTTGGTACGGCCAAGCAAAGATGTCTTGGTAGTCTCTCAGCAGGGTTATTAATTCTCCACGGATAGGTGCGGTAATATCTGTGCCTATCTTTACTTCCCTTTTTCCACTGCCAATTCCCAAGTCTACTAGTTCTGTTTCTTCTTGATGAGGCCCCATTTCTTGGTCCTCATGGGCGACTATCCTTTCTAATTCTGGGGGAAGTCTCACATCCTCGTTCCCTTCATCTTCCGTTTGATTCGTTTCTTGCTCGAAGTTGATAGGCGGGTCCCAGGTATTAGTACCTTCGGGGGACTCGTCATCGGATCTGCCGTTTCAGAAATAAAGAAGTAAACATGCAAATGGATGAGAATGGGTAGAGACGTAGGAACAGATGAAGAAAGATCCTTGTATTATAAATTCAAAAACAAAAGACACAAAGTCTTAACAAAAGAAAAACTCTAAAGCCTAGGCCCAACTATAGAGCTTTTAAAACCGTAAAGGTTTACATTATGCTCGTCGCGTAAATGTCGGGGCGTTCTTCCACTCGCCAATTTCCCAGCTGGAAATCAGGAGAGCATGGTCGTACCAAATCCAATGTACCCAGAACACCATCTTCGTATATCACGACCACTTGACCTTCGTCCCTCAGACCCGCGCTTATAAAGCTTCAACTTATGTCGCAGGGCGGGCTTCCTTCACCTTCTTGTCTCAACCACGAGCTTTGACTACCGCTCTTCCTTCCCGCGATGCTTCTCTTTATATCTGCCTGAGTGGGCTTATAGCCTAACCCATACTTCCCACGATTTCCTTTGGCATTAATCAGGTTAGTTATGCCACCGTTGTCTTTGCCTAAACCCATTCCGGGTTCGTAACCGTTCCCCAACATAACTCGGGCCATCATTACTGCTGCATCGGACAGGCAAGCTTGCCCAGAGAAGGAATCCACAGAGGAAATGCTTACCACCTCAAAAGACTGGAAAGCGGTTTCTAATGACTCCTCTGCGGCCTCCACATAAGGCATAGAGGATGGGCAGCTCACCAAGATGTTTTCCTCGCCTAATACGATGACCAGATGCCCTTCTACTACGAATTTCAACTTTTGGTGGAGTGTAGAGGGAACAACTCCCACTGAGTGGATCCACGGACGCCCCAACAGACAGCTGTAGGGGGGCTTAATGTCCATTATTTGGAAGGTAACTTGGCATGTGTGAGGGCCTATCTGTACTGGGAGGTCGATCTCTCCCCTAACCTCTCGACGGGTGCCGTCGAAGGCACGAACCACCATTGAACTCGGCTTTAGGTGGGAGGCATTGAATGGTAATTTCTCCAAAGTGCTCTTAGGCATCACGTTTAAACTGGAACCATTATCGATGAGCACCTTGGCTACGATATGGTCCATACACTTGACTGATACGTGTAAAGCTTTGTTATGCCCTCTCCCCTCGGCGGGGATTTCTTCTTCGGCAAAGGCGAGATAGTTGTTGGTAGTGATATTATTGACCAGCCCTCCGAAACCTTCTACCGAGATGTCTTGGGCCACATGGGCCTCGTTCAAAACCTTCACTAGCAGAGCCCGATGAGGCTCGGAGCTCATGAGTAACTCCAACAGCGAGACCCTGGCCGGGGTTTTGTTGAGCTGTTCGATAACCTTGAATTCGCTCTGCTGAATTATACGGAGGAACTCACTGGCTTCCTCTAGTGACACCTCTTTTTTACCATCCTTTTTCTCCGGAAGACCTTTCGCCGGAATATCTTTATTCGAAGTGAGGGGTGCTTCGTCATCTTGTTCCTCCACCACTTTTGCTTTCCCCTTGACATTTGCGGGTTGGACTGGTAGGTCCGCGGGTGCAAACACACGACCACTACGAGTCACACCACTCAGTCCCGTGATATTTGTTACCTTAGCCGACAACGAGCTGACGTCGGTGGCTTCTTCTCCCTTCCCCCTCCGAGGTGTATATCTCCATGGGACTACGTGGCTATTTTAGTACGGGAAAGGGACAGGTTTAGCTGCCAAGAGGTGTCCGGGCTTTTGCGAAGCTGTGCCCTTGGTGAAGTATATCACCAAGGGTTTGGGCTTTGCAACAGTGCTCCCATCCGTGGATTGCATGCATATGTGCTGCTCCTCTCTTCCTTCACTGCCAACTTCTAGTCGACCTTGATCTATCATCCGCTGTAACAATTCCTCTACTCCCAAACATGTTTCCATGTCATGCAGCTCGCCGGAATGCAGCAAACAGGAATCCTCCTTATGCCCACTATGGGGAATCACACCTCCCTTTTGTAGGGCCTCAAAGATAAACCTCCTAGGGGTTGCCACATCCCTTAAAGGTTTAGACCTGCGCGGCCTATCGGACTCAACGGCATTAACCGCTCCCGCTCCATGATTGGCGAGCGGGTTGGTTTTCACATTGGGCCGATCCTCTTGGAAAGTCCGCCATCCAGCATCTATCAAATGTTGGACCTTGTGTTTAAAGGCCAAGCATTTTTCAATGGAATGCCCCGGGGCACCCCCATGGTACTTGCAAGTTGCGTTAGGGTCATACCACTTTGGGAAAGGGGGTTGGAGGACCTTTCTGGGAGTTAGCACGACCAAATGGTTGGCGATGAGGGACGGCAAGAGGTCTTCGTACGTCATTGGGAGTGGGGTGAATTCTTGAAATGGCCTCGGAGGGAAGTTCCTTGTTGCGTTGGAATTGCCGGCCGGGCGAGTTGTGTTCGGAGTTGGAACTTGGGGAGCTTCCCTCTGGGTGGGTGCCTTAGGCTGCACAGGTGCTGAACTAGAGGCGTTCCCGGTGTGAGCCGAGAAGCTCGGGTGATGTTGCGCGTACTGATGGGTACCATGAGGTGTCTGCGGGGGTTTGACCCATGCGGGCGTTGAAGAGATGGCATGGGCATCTCCTTCCTTCCTTTTTGCCCCCGTTGTCCCGATTCTTTTGGCATTCGCACTCGTGGAGGAAACGTAATCGAACTTTCCTCTTTTCAACCCTACCTCGATCCTTTCCCCGGCGAACACTAGGTCTGCAAAGCTGGACGGCATGTAACCTACTAGCTTCTCATATTAGAACACTGGCAACGTGTCTACCATCATAGTGATCATCTCTCTCTCAACCATGGGAGGAGCCACTTGTGCTGCCAGGTCTCTCCACCGCTGTGCGTATTCTTTAAAGGTTTCGCCCTCTTTCTTGAACATATCCTGCAACTGAGTGCGATCGGGAGCCATATCGAAATTATACTGATATTGCCTTAGGAAGGCAGTAATCAGATCCTTCCAAGTACGGATACGGGAAGCTTCCAAATTAGTGTACCAAACTACCGCGGCTCCGGCCAAGCTATCTTGAAAAAAGTGTATTAAAAGCTTCTCATCCTTAGAGTGTGCGCCCATCTTGCGACAGTACATCTTGAGATGGTTCTTGGGATAAGTCGTCCCTTTATACTTGTCGAAGTCCAGTACTTTGAACTTTGGGGGGATAACAACATCGGGTACTAAGCAAAGATCCGTCATGTCTGCGAACGGATAGTCCCCAAATCCTTCCACGGCTCTCAATCTCTCCTCGAGGAGATCGAGCTTCCTCCTTTCTTCAGTTGCCGGGGGCGGTCCTTCCATGGACAAAACTATTGGTTGTGTCGTGATGTTGGGCTGAGGCAACGTGCTGGGTGTCGGCCCTTCGGGGATCGGGGGATAGAACTCGACATCCCTTTGAGCATAGTCTTGAGGGTCTTCGTGGACCTCGTCGGGCTGTTGAGGAGGCTCTCTTTCAAGGACGGGAGAAGCAATATGGCCCGCATCGTCTTGCAGGACGGGTGGTGAGTAGTTGGGCAGCAATCCATAAGGGTAAGCCGCTCGGTTGTATCCCAGATGAGGGTTGCCGTCGTGCCCCAGCGTGTTCCTTCCCCGTCCTACTATGTTTGAGGGAGGATGGCGCGCGGTTGCCAAGAGAGTTGAGTCTGCTTCGGCAGCCGAACTGACAGCGGCAGCGGTGGCCACGTTTTTCTCCATGAGCTGCCTCATTCCTAACATGGCCTCCATCATGGAAGCCATCTGTTCTTTCAGAGCCGACATGTCGGCTTTCATCTGTTCCTGTGTCTCCTCTTGATCACCCATCGTTCTAGATTTGGATCTGGTGCGATAGGGATGCCTTGTGGCACGTTTAGTTATGGTGTTTTTCCCCAAAAAACCAAATGTGAGGAGTGGGTAAAGAAAGAAAGAATGCATGCTAGAGATAAAATGCAGGAGTGATTTGATTCGCACAAGCTTTTTGGAGTAGAAACATGGGACCAAATCATTTTATTTCAGAAAGTCGTATCTAGTCAAGGTCTGAGAGACCATACAAGTTTTCTAGCGATTTCTAATTATATGGGCCATTAAGTCTATCATATGCTGACAATAGCCGAGAAGCCCATGAATTTCTTCGGGGGCGGAGTAGGTGTCCGCCATTGCCTTGGCCTTGGCTAACAATCGGGGAAGTTCTTGACTCCCGTTCAAGGTAAGAGCAAACCGATCCATGCACATGGTTGCCTCTTGGTGTAAAGAGTCGATCACCCTTCCTCTAGCCTCTTTTTCCGCATATACTTGGGCACACTCGTCCGCGACCCTATGCTCGTGGGTCGTGGCTAGACCTAACTCTTCTTGGTACTTGGCGATGATAGCTAGCATGTTGGTCTCCGTCTCGCATAAACGTTGAGACAAGCTCCTTTTGGACCTTGAACAGGCAACTAACTCCTCTTTCAAAACCATGCTATGTGCTCGCGACTGGTCCCTCTCTTCCCTTCGCAACTTGAGTTCACTGTTGCTACCCCACAGAGCTCCGCGAAATTTGTTACGGCCATACTCTTCCTTGCGAGCCCTCTTGGTCTCTTGTTCAAGGGCTTTTGCAGTAGTTGCATTCTCTTCCCGTAATCCGGCACATTCCTTCCGGATGTGTGTAGCGGCTAACTTGAACTTCTCCTTGGCAAGTTTCGCCTTTCCTAACTCGTTTTTGAGAGCTTGGACTTCTTCGTCTTCTTCCGGTGCTTCGAAACTGTCTTTGCTGACGACTTTTAACTTGGCGAGCCAATCTAAACCTCGTATATGAACTTTCAGCCATTCATGATAACCACCAATGATGCCGTTACGAATGCCCCTAAGTTCTTGATCTTTCCTTAACGGGGTTTCCCATGCCTTATGGATTCTTTGTATAGCCTTGAAATTTTGCGCGCCGAAATTCCTTACAAGGAAAGGAGACATGCTTTCTTCCATCGGTGCTCCCCTCATGGGGTACCCTAGTTGTCTTATAGCGAGCGCGGGATTGTAGTTAATACAACCCCTCGTCCCTATTAGCGGAATGTTTGGGTACCCTTTACATGAGAAAAGGACTCCCTCCTTTCCTTCCTTCCATCGGGGGAACCAATTGATTGTTCTACCTCCTACACCAGCCAAAAGTTGGTCCCAATCTATTCTTCTCTTTTCAGCACACGAGCGATGGCTTTGGAGCGGACATGGATGCCTAGTATCTTGCAGGAACAAGTGCGAAACCAACCAAACACAGAGAGCGGGCAAGCAACAGATGATCCGTGCGCTACTCTTCTCGCACCTTCGGTCAAATGTGTCAAATAAATCTGCCAAGACAGCTACCACCGGACTTTCCTTGCTATGGTGGTATGCAAGGAAAGCGTTGATTGCTGCTAGGTCCACCAAACCATCTACGTTTGGAAAGAGGACGACCCCAAAAATTAGCAATGCTAACACATCCATAAACGGGACCCAATCTCCTTGACTGGCCATACCCCTCGCCTTGTCTTCTAGGTACTTCCGTGGTAGGCCCGCTATGCCGTTTCGAGTCTGTTTTACGCGGTCCAAACCTCTTGCTGAATCCTTGACCACAGTTGCAATTCTACTCAAAGAGGGGAGACACCCGGAGAAAAGATATGGTTTTCTTCCCCCGAGAGGACATCCTAGAATCTCCTCAAATTCTTCAATGGTTGGTACCAATTGGTATCTAGGCCTTTAACCTTGACTTGGTAAAACCTCTTGCTGGTTTGATTTGTCCCCATGCTTACTAAAGTGAGACAAAAAGCTGGTGCAAATCAAAACTCCGACATCTCATGGGTGGAATGGATGAATGCATGAAGGAATGCATATGACACAGATGTATTTTAGGAATGCAGGAGCCCGGGGAACTGTCCCCTTCTTAGACACAACGTCTAGGGGTAGCAAAGTGCCCCAACACATGTATTTAAGACGGTGACCCGGACCCTCGGTTGATTTGTCTATAGAGGGGATCAAGACAGAACCCGTGTGCGATGCATATGCAAAAAGGTGCAATACGGGAATGTACACAGTATGACAATACTTACTGAATATAAGCAAAAGGGTATATGATACTTATGCATGGCAGTGAAAAAATGGCACGCAGCGTGTTTGCTCCGTGCCCCTATTTAAGGGACCTATAAGGGAGAGAGCTAACTAGGCTTTTAGTGATAACCCCCAAAGTAGTCATATCTCTCTTGATGGTTTCTAGAGGTATCATCCCCTTTGAAGAACATACAGCAGCAGTAGGGACTACTAGCAACAGTATGCTTTCAAAGAGAAAAAACTCTAGATGAGGGTTCACTGTAATCAAGCAAGTCGGGGACCTAGCATGATCACAGATTCACCTCCACTCCTTATGTTCCCATGAACCCGGGTATAGGGCCCTTTTTTTCAACTCACAGTGTGTGCAAATAGTGTTTGGTGTTTGTGTGCATCAAATGAATAAATATTTACCTCATGCATACATTTTAAAAAATGCACTAAAAGCAACAAAGAGTTTATATACACAAGAACATAAGACAAATTAAGGGAAACCAATCAAAGGAGAAAGTCATGATAAAACATTGCACAAGATTAAATGGCCTAACTCTCTAAAAATGGTCCCCAGTGGAGTCGCCAACAGTCGCAACGTGCCCTTTTGCGGGCGGGCGACGCGTGACTCGTGGGATGCGTGTTCCATGAAAGGAATACGCGCGGAGTCGCCACCAACGTTTATTTGAGGAAAACGTCGAAAAAACCGAAGGAAAACTGGTCAAAAAGAAAATTCTAAATTCGGGAGTTGTATTTACGCTTGAGGAAGGTATTAGCACCTCTCACGTTTGTCTCGAAGGACAGCAGCCTTTAATCGAATATGCAAACATGACTTTGATTTTTTATGTTCCCTTTTATGTCTTTATTCCCTTTATATATATATATTTTTTTTTTATGGTCGACAAGGGTATTCCCCTTTGCTCCTACGTATTCCTCAATTATGATGGGGAAATCAGGCCTACGTAGTTCTTGCTTATACGTGAATCAAGTGATTCTTTTTTACTTAAAAGGTGATCATTTTAAGGCGTTGGACCTTGAAAATGATCCATTTTACTTAGTAAGAAACAGAAATGATAAGCTTTCAAAATCCTATTTTTGTGGACGAGCTTGACTAGGCGAGTCGATTTTAGCCTTAGTTTCACTTTAGTTATTTAGTCAATTCAATTAAGAATGAGAAATCTCAAAGAGAAAACGTCCGATTGATTTTTCGCTTTATTTTACTAAAGGGTATTTTTTTATTTTTTTTATTATTATATTATTATTTACCTCTTTTTTTGGTTTCCAACGTGGTAGCGGCACGACCGATCGGTCGGAATTCATTTCAACCAAAGTTAACGGATGATACTATTCAAACGATCGGTGGAATTTTATTTTTATTTTTAGGTTAAGCGAGAAATGACTTAAATAAATGACTTAAGCACGTCAAAAGGGGGTATAAAAAGTAAATGAAAACAAGAATAAAAATACATGAAACCAAATGTGGACCACCACGAGTACATAGAATGAATTGAAAAGCTTGGTTTGAGGTACTTACCCGTTGAAGACTGAAGAACGAATGAAGAACGTCCAAGAACAGTCGAAAACCATCGCGAAATCACTCACGGAAGCGTTACGGAAACGTTACGGAAGCGCCTCGGCTTGGATTTTCTTCACGGAAACAATTTTCCTAGGCAAATTCGAAAGAGAGAGAAGTGCCTAAGGGGCTGAACCCTTTTCTACTTCACTTCTCCCCCTATTTATAGAAAATTGGGGGAGACGCTTGCCACCCAGCTCGCCCAGGCGAGCAGGGTTGCTTCCTCCAGAAGCAACAGCCTTCTGGAGGAATCTTCTGGAGGGCCCAAGTGGGCCTGGTTGCTATTTGCACCCCCATTTTTACTAAATACACCCCCTTGCTCTTTTTTGGTGATTCTTTTTTCGTAAAGTTACGGAAACTTACGGATTTCGCAACGATACTTGTTTTCTTTCTATAATGTTACGGAACCTTGCGGATTACATAATCATCCCCTTTTTTGACTTACGGAATGTTACGGAACCTTACTAATTGTGCAACGATGCTTCCTTTTGATTTCCGGTGTGTCACGGAACCTTACGGATTGTGCATCAATACCTTCTTTTGATTTCCGGCATGTCCCGGAACTTCACAAATTGCCTAATGATGGGTGCCAAGCACCTCACAAGGACCAAACAAAAGTTGCATGCCACCAAGCAAAGGTCCCCGGACGAAATTAGGGTATGACAGAGGGGTATGTGTAGCTAAGCTCTAGCTTCTCAAGGAAGTTTTCTCAAAGAAGCTCCTCAAGGAAGTTTTCTCAAGAAAGCTTCTAAAGGAAGCTACCTAGTCTATAAATAGAAGCATGTGTAACACTTATTGTAACTTTGATGAATGAGAGTCTTGAGAGACACAACTCAAAGTTCAACTTCTCTCCCTTTTTCTTCCTTCAATTTCGTGCTCCCCCTTCTCTCTTTCTCTCCTTCTTTCTTTTCCTCCATTGAAGCATCCTCTCCAAGCTTCTTATCCAAGGCTCATCTTGGTGGTGAAGCTCCTTCTTCCATGGCTTATTCCCTAGTGGATGGCGCCTCCTCTCACCTCTTCTCCTTTGTCCTTCACTGCATCTCCATGGTGGAAAATCACCATTAAAGGACCTCATTGAAGCTCAAAGATCCAGCCTCCATAGAAGCCCCACAAGCAAGCTTCCATCACGCTGTTCGCCTATCCTCCACCCTCAAATCTTATTCGGAGACCCATGAATTGATTGCCTAGCGCTGTTCATGTGTCCTCCACCATCGAGTCTAGAGCCCCGCGAATTGATTGCCTAGCGCTATTCGCCTATCCTCCACCCTCAAATCTTTTTCGGAGACCCGTGAATTGATTGCCTAGTGCTGTTCATGTGTCCTCCACCATCGAGTCTGGAGCCCCACGAATTGATTGCGTAACGCTGTTCGCCTATCCCCCACCCTCAAATCTTATTCGGAGACCCATGAATTGATTGCCTAGCGCTATTCATGTGTCCTCCACCAATGAGTCTGGAGCCCCGCGAATTGATTGCCTAGCGTTGTTCGCTTATCCTCCACCCTCAAATCTTATTCGGAGACCCATGAATTGATTGCCTAGCGTTGTTCATGTTTCCTCCACCATCGAGTTTGGAGCCCCGCGAATTGATTGCGTAGCGCTGTTCGCCTATCCTCCACCCTCAAATCTTATTCGGAGACCCATGAATTGATTGCCTAGCGTTGTTCATGTGTCCTCCACCATCGAGTCTGGAGCCCCGTGAATTGATTGCCTAGCGCTGTTCGCCTAACCTCCACCCTCAAATCTTATTCGGAGACCCATGAATTGATTGCCTAGCGTTGTTCATGTGTCCTCCACCATCGAGTCTGGAGCCCCGCGAATTGATTGCTTAGCGTTGATCGCCTATCCTCCACCCTTGTGACACCCTCTACCCCTCACATGTATATTAATAAAGGAATAAAAATTCAAATATTAATTAAAGTATTTTTAAAACATTTTTAAATACAAGCCTTTCAAATGGGTAAAAGGCTCACATTCACTTTCTTCTACATCATATTCAAACTTGTCCAAATAAATAATAAAGTCATCTCGGCTCAAAGAAGGCCATCTAAGTTCCATACAATTAATATAGAACCTATATCCTAATGTCACATCCTATCAGAGCGTGGTGTTCCTGTGTCCTCTAGCATGAGGTTCTTCATAGTCATCCACCTATTCATCTGCTCCCCCGAACACAAAGTTCAAGATCATCACAGGATCCAAACACAAACAGCAAACCGGGAGTGAGTTATCACATTTCTAACTACTATAGAAAAACAACACAACATATAGCAGCCAAATACAATTTACTTAGCATATCTCACATTATTTCATCACTTTGTCATTCACCAATCACACTTTTCATCCATCAATCACACCTTTCAATCATCAATCAAAATACACAGGAATCACACACTCCAATCAAGACATAATAACACATCAATTTCATAATAAACAATTAGCAAGCGTATGCAACAATTATGCTAAGACTCAAGCCTATATGCAATGTGGTACCATATCAGTGAAAAACCTCGTCGGGCGCCTAGGAGTACATGACAAGACAAACCACACACTAGCAAGTCAAGTCACTCTCACTAGGTAATATCATAGGGAGACCAGTCAGGGTCACAGTGTTTTGCGAGAATGCTCCAACCATATGGGATCAACATAGGCTTAAAGGAGCACTCAAACCGTGTGACCCCCAAGGCCTACACTCCGAAGAGTCCGTCAGGGCCTCTCCCTCCTGATTCAGGTCCAACCCAGAAAATATTTTAACACACAGACTCTATCTATGAACTGTACAAAACACACGACTCCTCAATTGTTCTCAAAATAATTTTAATTCGTCGCCCTTTAAGGATCTTATCATTAACTCGTCGCCCTTAAAGGGACTTAACATTAACTCGTTGCCCAAAAAGGGACTTAGCATGAACTCGTCACCCTAAAAGGGGCTTAGCATCAACTTGTCGCCCTAAAAGGGACTTAGCATCAACTCGTCGCCCTAAAAGGGACTTAGCATTAACTCGTCGCCCTTGAAGGGACTTATGACCGTGTGATTGTACAATTCATAGTTCACAACTCAATGCACACAACACCTCAATGCACCTATATATGTCAATTATATACATACTCAATTTATCACATACACTTAATCCAAATCACAATGGTATAATCTCAATTTAACATGTTATCACACCTCATGAATCATATACATTTTACCTATGAACTATGCAATACACACATTTACTCATTTTTTTTCAAAATCATTTTAACTCGTCGGGTTCCCACAGTGGATCCCATCACAATACTCGTCGCCCTTAAAGGGTCTAATAATTGTGTGATTGCACAGTTCATAGTTCACAACTCAATACACACATCTCATCTCAATACACATGTATTTCATCATCCGTCACATGTTCAATTTATCACATACTCACAGTTTGAATCATCATTTCATAACCTCAACATAACAATTTATACAAAAGATTTTATTACAACATGGGATGTAAAACCTCTGAAATAGTTTCTCACAATTGTATCAAAATCATGGGTTAAACACAAAGACATCAAGAGCACTCAAGTTTATCAATCAATTCTCATCAGCACATCAATTGGTACATAGAACACAATAACATTGTATTCATAATCATAAAGAAAATTATAATTCAATAAACATCCCAAAATAAACCCAAATTTAGTTCTCTAAGGATCCCTACACATGTTCTCACTAACCCCCAATTGTGAATAACTCATCCCTTACCTCTGAGCGAACTCACGTGTCTTCAGCCAGCGATAGTAACATCTCTAGCGGTTTCCTGAGATTCCTTCAGTTATTCCTCCGACTGCTCCGATAGAATTCCCAAACGTCAGAGAGACGGAGAAGAGATTGAAACCTCCACTTGTACTGTCTTCATGCGATTCCTTTTTATCCCTCCACAAATATTATCTCAAAAATCCCAACGGTGGAAGTGTGCTAAATTGAATTTCGAACAACATATCTAAATTTCATGAAAAGCCAACGGTTAACGGAACCGGGATCGTAGTTTTACCGAGACAGTTTTAGGTTTCTGCGGGAAATTAAAATGCTACAATGCAAAGGGTTTTCCTCTAATCTCATATATGATTTTGAAATTCCCAACGGTGAGAATGTTAGAAATTGGGTTTCGAATATGATATTTAAATTTCAACACGATCCAACGGTGAACAAGTCCACGATCGTCATTTTTCTGAGACAGGTTTGGTGGGCTGCGGGAAAAAAGAAAGGGTTTTGAGAGGAGAAGGGGAAAAACGAAAATAAGGCAAAAGAAAAGGCATTTGACTTAACATAACTATTTATACCTAGGGTAATCAGCCTATTATTTGCTCTATATTTATTTATTTATTTATTTTATAAAAACAAACTCTATTTTATTTTTTATCAAACAAATAAATGAAATACCCTTTTTATTTTCTCTCAAATCATTATTTTAATTAATAATTATATCTCCTTATTTATTTATTTATAAAATCTCATCATTTTTCTAAAACTCTATTTATTTATAAATAACAATCCTTTTTAATCTAGATTACAAAAATTGGGATGTTACAACCCTCAAATCTTATTCGGAGACCCATGAATTGATTGCCTAGCGCTGTTCATGCGTCCTCCACCATCAAGCGCGGAGCCTCCGGTGATTGGGAAATGTGGTTTTTTGTTATTTTTCCGATCAGTTCCTTTGCCAAACATGTGTATATGTATATATTATGTTATTGGTTTTTTTTGTTGTTTGTGTTTGTTTTGTTTTGTGCAGAGAAAGAAGAAGGAGAGATGGAAGTCGTCATAGACTAATCACGGAGAGAGGGAAGACGGACTAAATCAGTGTTTTATCTTTGTTTTCCTCTTATCTCCGATAAAAGGTAAGTAAAGAGGCCCAACGGGGACTATTGTTTGATAGCATGCAACCTTTGATTGACCGCTTCGAGGTACTTGACACCCTTTGTTGCACAATACGTGAAGTTCCGAGACATGCCGGAAATCAAAAAGAAGCATTGTTACGCAATCTGTGAATTTCTGTAACGTGTCGGAAATCAAAAGGAAGTGTTGTTGCGCAATCCGTGAGTTTCCGTAACATTCCAAAAGCTAAAAAAGGAGTAATTACATGACCTGTAAGGTTCCGTAACCTTACGGAAAGAAAACAAGTATCGTTACGAAATTTGTAACGTTACAAAAAAAGAATCACCAAAAAGGCAAAGGGGGTGTATTTAGTAAAAAAGGGTGCAAATAGCAATCAAGCCCACTTGGGCCTTCCAGATTCTTCCTCTAGAAGGCGGTTGCTTCTGAAGGAAGCAACCTGGCTCGCTTGGGCGAGCTAGGTGGCAAGCTCCTCCCCTATTTTCCTATAAATAGAGGGAGGAGTGAAGAAGGAAATGGTTCAGCCTTCTTAGCACTTCGTATTCACTTGAAATTAGTTGAGGGAAATTTTTTCCGTGAAGAAAATCCAAGCCGACGCACTTCCATAATGTTTCCGTGGGTGATTTCGCGAAGATTTTCAACCGTTCTTCGTCGTTCATCGTTCGTTCTTCGTCGTTCTTCGGTCTTCAACTCGTAAGTTCCCGAAATCGAACTTTTCAATTCATTCTATGTACCCATGGTGGTCCCCATTTGTTTCGTGTACTTTTATTCTCGTTTCATTTACTTTCCGTACCCCCTTTTGACGTGCTTTAGTTATTTACTTAAGTCATTTTCTCGCCTAATCAAAAAATAAAAAAAAAATTCCACCGATCATTTGATTTGTAATATCCGCTAATTTCTGTTAAAATGAAATCTGACCGTTCGATCATCCCGTAACCACGTTGGAAACCAAAAAGAGGTAAAATAATAATATAATAATAAAAAAATATCTTTTAGTAAAATAAACCAAAAAAATCTATCGGACGTTTCTCTTTGGAATTTCTCTTTCTTAATTGAATTGACTAATAACTAAAGTGAAACTAAGGCTAAAATCAACTCGCAAAGTCAAGCTCGTCCGCAAAAAATCACTAAAAAGGATTTCAAGGTTCGATACCTCAGGTTTTCTCACCAAGTAAAAATTGGATCATTTTAAGGTCCAACGCCTTAAAAGGACCACCTTCCAAGTAAAAAGAATCGCTTGATTCACCCTTTAGAAAGAACTACGTAGGTCTGATTTCCTCTTCGATGGAGGGTACGTAAAAGCAAAAGCCTCGCTTTTGTGGACCTCAAAATAAAAAACGAAATAAAAGTTTAGATACACAATTTCACGCGATTCTAATTTAAGGATATTGTCCTTTGGGACAAACGTGAGAGGTGCTAATACCTTCCTCAAACGTAAATACAACTCCCGAATCTGGAATATTCTTCATGACCAGTTTGCTTCGGTTTTTTCGACGTTTTCCACAAATAAACGTTGGTGGAGACTCTGCGCATTTTCCTCCTTTGGAAGACGCACCCGTGAGCCTCGCCTCGCTCGCCCGCAAAAGGGTAGGTTGCGACAGTAGTGAATTTGAGATGAAGGACATGGGAGCTGCTTAAAATATAATGGTGATGAAGCTCCATGTGGAGCTTGTAGGCCTTGGATCTTCTTCATCAATGTAGTCCTTTGCTTCTTGAAGATCAATGACAGCAGAATGGAGAAGGAAAAAAGATGATTGGAGATGCCACTTCAAGAAGAAGATGAGTCAAGAACAAGCTCACCATCATAGGAAGCCATGGACAAGAGCTTGAAGGTAGGAAAAGATGAGTGGAGGGAGAAGGAGACAAGGAGCACAAAATTTTATGCCTCAAATGAGGTCTGAACTTTGAAGTGTAATTCTCAAATTATTAAAGTTGAAAAAATTCACACACATGGCCTCTACTTATAGCCTAAGTGTCACACAAAATTGGAGGGAAATTTGAATTTCTATTCAAATTTCAGTTGAATTTGAAATTGAATTTGTAAAGCCAAATTTTTTAGCCAAAATTTCACTAATTATGATTAGTGAATT
The DNA here is from genome assembly GCF_000004515.6 of Glycine max. Classification (NCBI taxonomy): domain Eukaryota; kingdom Viridiplantae; phylum Streptophyta; class Magnoliopsida; order Fabales; family Fabaceae; genus Glycine; species Glycine max. The sequence continues at coordinate 28,543,738 of NC_038253.2, read as the reverse complement.
TTAGCTATGGTTCAACCCACTAATCCAAGATCAAGTCCAAGATTCTCCACTAAGTGTGCTTAGGTGTCATGAGGCATGTGAAACATGAAGGACATGCACAACGTGTGAGTATATGATGTGGCAATAGGGTGTAGCAAGCAAATGCTCACCTCCCCCTCTAAAATTTAATTAGATTGGGCTTCTCCCAATTCAATTAAATTTATTTCCCAACACACATATCCAATATTCACTTAATGCATATGAAATTACAAAACTTCCCCTAATACAAAAACTAGTCTTGGTGTCCTAAAATACAAGGGCTGAAAATCTTACATTTCTAGGTGAAATTCTGATACCAATGACAGATGTCGTACCGGATGTCACGACATCACGCTTCAGCACATGCAGATTATATATGACCGTATGAACAGATTAAACAAGTAAATAACACAAGAGAATTGTTAACCCAGTTCGGTGCAACGTCACCTACATCTGGGGGCTACCAAGCCAGGGAGGAAATCCACTAAAATAGTGTTAGTTCGAAGATCTAACAGCCACTGTTTACAACCTTCTCACCTAACCACTACCCGTGCAACCTCTACCTAAGAGCCACTCTTAGATATGAGAACCCCTCTCACTCCCTCTCAATCACTCTCCCGTGTTTACAAATAAATCAAAGACACACCAGAGATTGCTCACTGAACAATAGAGATCAACTCTACACACTCAGGTCCAACACTTGATGTTAGAGTAACATCAAGGTGGCTCACAAAACACTCAAGTCCCAAAACTCACAAAATAACTCTTCAATCTCGGGCTTGGTAGTCAAACCCGTGCAGCCTTCATGTTTATATAGCAGTGTGCGTATCTGGGCTGCAACAACTTGCGCTGGATAAGATCTATCATTCTCCTGAAAGATCTGCACTTAAAGATCTAAAAGATAAAGTTTGATCTTTTAGTTTTTATCTTTAATCTTTAATCCCTGAACGAACTATTCAAGTTTGTAATTCGAACTTTAATTATCTTTTAATTCGTTCCTAAAGATAGATCGCCAAATCTGTTGCTAACTGCACATTAATCTGTTAAAGATATAACAGATTTATGTGTCCAGTATTTTCGGGCAGGATGTCCTGGACATCGTATCCGACATCGTGGATCCTGCAGCTTCAATTCTTCATTTGACATTTTATCTTGCCTTGTGCATTGTGCAGTCCAATCTGATTCCTTGACATAACGTTGGACATCATGTGCAGCAACTCCAGCTTTCCTTCATTGTCTAAGTGCTTATGTTTTAACAAAATTTTAGCCAATCTTTTAAAGCTCAGTAAAGCTAAGCACTAACACTAGGGTACCCTACCTGCATTATAGAGTCCTAAATACAAGACCCAAAAATAATGAAACCTTAATCTAATATGTACAAAGATAAGTGGGCTCATACTTACCCCATGGGCCCAAAATCTTCTTAGAGTCTTTTATCCAATGCCATTGGAGGGTAGGATTGCATCAAATAGGCATAGAGATCAAGAGGAATTAAGTCCAAAAGAATATCTTTTTGTGTCAAAAGGAATACATTCAAAAAGTGTTGAATCATTTTGGGATGGCATTCGCAAAACCAATATGTACTCCTCTGGCAGCATCCATTTGTATCTTTCAACTAAATACTACTCAATGAGAATCAAAGAAGGAATACATTTGTCTATCTAGCTGAAGGGTCTGATTAGAAATCTTGGGTTTCCATAGTAGAAGACTCTCATTTTCTATGAAAGTCTGAGTGCAATTTGTTTAGCCATGGATCAAGTGCATCATGAGATGACTAAACACATTGAAATTAGATACCATTTCATCCATATTGCGAAGAGGTTGAAGTTCAAAAAGTTGATATGAGGGAGAATCCAGTTGATATGTTCACAAAGCCTGTTCCAAGAAGCAAGTTTATGCACTATTTCAATCAACTTAAGGTAGAATGTTGAAAATTAACTGAGTTTCATGTTATTAATAATTGTAATTGAATCAAGGTAAATATTGTTGATTGTTGGACAATGGATGATAGAGATAGGGTGGACAACAACATTGGTTGCCTGGTCCAATACTCTAGCATGTCTTCTGTATTGGTCATCATATCTTTTGTAAAATGGTGGAGCATCCAGTCACATAGAAGAAAACGTCTAGTCTAGTGGTTCATTAACATAGGTTGTTTAGTAACTTTAATTGCTTTATGTTTTTCTGTTGTAACCTTTTTTTATTAGATAGCTAGCTATCTTTTATAAGGAGCTTCATACTCTGGGTTCAAAGAAAGAAAGCACTTTGAATCCCTTCATTGTAAATACTGTTATTTGCAACAATTTCAAAAATTTGTGTGATATCTTTTTTCTCCTCATATCATCTGAACTTCCCTATCTGAATAGAATTTCTTAAATTTTTCGTAACACATTGTAACAAAGATGCTAAAATTAGGAGAGACTTCTGAAGGGTTAAAATAAAGGGCGGGTGTGACTGTAATAAGTCTTTTATAAGGGAGATGAATGTACTTTGCTCTTGGTCAAATAGTGGGATATTTTTGTTGAGGTCAAACTTTTTCCAAAATGAAGTTTCAATGATAACTGTAACACCCTAAAATATTACTAATTATAAATCGATGTTTAATTGTATTTATCGTGTTATTTGACTATATGGTTGACTTGAATGAGTTGAGGTATGGCTTGAATTAGTCATGTGTGAATTTCTTGATGTGGATGTTGAGTTATATGGAGTTTTCTTGAGCTAAGTTCAAATTATGAGATTTCAAATTTTACCTAAACCTATCTTAGTAAAATCATGATCCTAGATTTGTTAACCGTTGGATCATCTTCAAACTTTGGCTAGAGCTTCCTAAGACAATTCTGCACAGTCTGACCGTTGGGATTTTCACAATATCAACTTTTGATGTCTCGCTAAGCGTGAGGGGCACGCTAAGCACAATTCCAACCCGAGAGAGAATTGCACTGAGTGAGAATTAGTGTGCAAAGCACAATTCCAACCTGAGAGGGAATTGCACTGAGCGAGAATTAGCGCACTGAGTGACAATTAGTGCAGAGGGAGTTGCACTCAGCACGAATTGTCGTGCTAAGCGCGAAAAGTGGACTCCTGCTTAGCGAGATGAGCTCACTAAGCGAGATCTGCAAATTATGAATACCTTCTTTAGCGTGGAAAACACAATGTTCCCCCTCTCCTCCTCTCCAAACGCCCACCCAAACCCTAACACCTTCTTCTCCACCACCCATAACCACTGGTGGCCACCACGAGCCGCCTCTGCTTGCCGCCGAACCTCCACACAAGAAGAACGTTGTAATCAGAGTAGAATCCTCATAATCCTCCTCAAGGATTTGGTGGAGAAAATTCCCCCAATCCTTCATTTCATAGCTTCTCTGAGGTAATCTTGACTTCTAAGCCTTTCTCCTAGTTAGTTTGAGTTTCTCTTAGTATCTCTCGTGTTGGGTACTGTAATAGGGTGTTTTTACACTTCCTTTGAAAAACCCTTGAAAATGAGTGTCGCAACCTACCCTTCGATGGGAGGACGAGGCAAAAAGCCAAAGGTGCATCTTCCAAAGAGGAAAATGCATGGAGTCACCACCAATGTTTATTTGAGGGAAAACGTTAGAGAAACTAAAAAAAGAAGGTTTGCGAAACTTGAGAAGAAAGGTTCTGGAGTTGTTTATGCATGGGGAAGGTATTAGCACCCCACGCGCTCGTCACAAGGGACAATATCCTTTAATCGAGTGTGCAAAATATGACTTCAAAATTGTGTATTTTCCCTTTTTATATTTTTTATTTTTTTGGGGTTGGAGTAGCGCCCTCTACAATAGGCGCCTATTGTAGAGAAGATGGTGGAAAATAGACTTAGGTGGTTTGGGCATGTAGAGAGAAGACCGGTAGACTCTGTAGTGAGGATAGTAGACCAGATGGAGAGAAGGAAAACAATTCGAGGCAGAGGAAGACCCAAAAAGACTATAAGAGAGGTTATCAAGAAGGATCTCGAACTTAATGATTTGGATAGAAGTATGGTACTTGATAGAACATTATGGCGGAAGTTGATCCATGTAGCCGACCCCACCTAGTGGGATAAGGCGTTGCTGTTGTTGTTGTTTTGGGGTTGACAAGGGTGTTGGCCTTGCTCTTACGTATTCTCAGGTGCGATGAGGAATTCAGACCTACATAGTTCTTTAAGTCTGAAAGTGGTGTGCCATCATTTTCTTTTATTTTCTAAACCCTTTTAGCACCATTTTAATTACTGATTGGTCTTAATTGTCAATTAATTAGGCAGTTTTATTATTTGGGCTCATTTACTAATTTGATGTTTTTAATCTAATTTCAGGAATTAATGAAACATTGGGCTTAATCCGGATTTTGGTTGTGGACTTGAAGAGGGAAAATAAAGAAACGCTTACCTTAGTTAATTTCTAATTAGGAAATTTCACAATTTTATTTTATGTGGTTCAGTGTTTATTTCCTTTTGGACCAGAGTATTGTAATAGGGCCCAGTGACTTTGACTGACTCTTTTTAAATAGCAGCCTTCGGATTCATGCAAGTCTATTCGGTTATGTTATTCATTATTCAGAGATTTGTTTAGGGTTTTACGTTTTTCTGCTTGAATGCTACTGTTTCGTTCTTAATGCAATTTTCCATTTTCTGCTTCTAATAACAATTTCGTTCTTGTTTCTTCTTCTACTTTCATTTGTGTTTCTGCTTTTAGTTTCATTTGCGCTTTCTGTTTGAATCTATGGAAGGCTAGATTTTCTGGTGTTGTTTCCTTTTGAGGACGAAGCCCAACTCTCTTTGAGGTTTCGTTTATAATGTGGCTTCCTGGCAGTTTCCCCTTCACCAGCTAACCCAAATTCGTGAACATTAATCAGTGCACGCTTCATGTTCGATTAATTGACTCTGAGCCTAACTTGCGTTCATGCTTAATGGACGAAGGGCTAACTGGTGTATGTGTTGCCTAATCACGTATTGACAATCCTAAGTTGATTTTCGCTTAGTAAATTGAAATAGGGTTGGATTAAGTGGTTAACTGTTAGTTCATGTTAGGTGAAGACCCACACAAAAATTTGAAGGAATTTCATATTGTCTGCTACACCATGAAACCCCCAGATGTCCAAGAGGATCACATATTTCTGAAGGCTTTTCCTCATTCTTTAGAGGGAGTGGCAAAGGACTGGCTGTATTACCTTGCTCCAAGGTCCATCACTAGCTGGGATGACATTAAGAGAGTATTCTTAGAAAAATATTTCCCTGCTTCCAGGACCACAACCATCCGGAAGGATATCTCAGGTATTAGACAACTCAGTGGAGAGAGCCTGTATGAATACTGGGAGAGATTTAAAAAACTATGTGCCAGTTGCCCTCACCATCAGATTTCGGAGCAGCTTCTTCTCCAATATTTTTATGAAGGACTCAATAGTATGGAGAGAAGTATGATAGATGCTGCCAGTGGTGGAGCCCTTGGAGATATGACTCCTGCTGAAGGCAAAAATTTAATTGAGAAGATGGCTTCCAACTCCCAGCAGTTTAGCGCCAGAAATGATGCTATAGTCATTAGAGGAGTGCATGAGGTAGTTACAAACTCAGCTGCATCATCTGAAACTAAGAAGCTTGAAGGCAAACTGGATGCATTGGTTAACTTGGTAACCCAGCTGGCCTTGAACCAGAAATCTATACCTGTCGCAAGGGTCTGTGGTTTATGCTCCTCTGCTGACCACCATACAGACCTTTGCCCTTCCATGCAGCAACCTGGAGCAATTGAGCAGCCCGAAGCTTATGCTGCAAACATTTACAATAGACCTCCTCAACCTCAGCAGCAAAATCAACCACAACAGAACAATTATGACCTCTCTAGCAACAGATACAACCCTGGATGGAGGAATCACCCTAATCTCAGATGGTCTAGCCCTTAGCAACAACAACAGCAGCCTGCTCCTTCCTTCCAAAATGCTGCTGGCCTAAGCAGACCATACATTCCTCCTCCAATCCAACAATAGCAACAGCCCCAGAAACGACCAACAGTTGAGGCTCCTCCGCAACCTTCCCTCGAAGAACTTGTGAGGCAAATGACCATGCAGAACATGCAGTTTCAACAAGAGACCAGAGCCTCCATTCAGAGCTTAACCAATCAGATGGGACAATTGGCTACATGATTAAATCAACAACAGTCCCAAAATCCCAAAAATGTTAGTGCCATTTCATTGAGGTCGGGAAAGCAGTGTCAAGGACCTCAACCTGTAGCACCTTCCTCATCTGCAAATGTACCTGCTAAACTTCACTCTACTCCAGAAAAAGGTGATGACAAAAATTTACCTAACAATTTCTGTGCAGGTGAATCTTCCACTGGTAAGTCTGATTTGTAGAAGCAGCACATCCCTCCTCTTCCATTCCCTCCAAGAGCAGTTTCCAACAAAAATATGGAAGAGGCAGAGAAAGAGATCTTGGAAACATTTAGAAAAGTAGAGGTAAACATACCTCTGCTGGATGCAATAAAGCAAATTCCAAGATATGCTAAATTCTTGAGGGAGCTGTGCACTAATAAGCGGAAGCTTAAAGGAAGTGAACGAATTAGCATGGGCAGAAATGTCTCTGCATTGATTGGTAAATCTGTTCCCCAAATTCCTGAAAAATGTAAAGATCTAGGTACATTCAGCATACCTTGTATTATAGGGAATAGTAAGTTTGACAATGCCATGCTAGATTTAGGAGCTTCTGTTAGTGTTATGCCTCTGTCTATTTTTAATTCTCTATCTCTAGGTCCCTTGCAGTCAACTGATGTCGTAATTCATTTAGCTAATAGAAGTGTTGCCTATCCTGTTGGTTTCATAGAAGATGTCTTAGTTAGAGTTGGTGAACTGATTTTCCCTGTTGATTTTTATATTTTGAATATGGAGGATGGGTTTTCTCAAGGATCAGTTCCCATCATTATAGGCAGACCCTTTATGAAAACTGCTAGAACTAAGATAGATGTTTATGTAGGCACACTATCCATGGAGTTTGGTGATATAACTGTTCATTTTAATATTCTGGATGCTATGAAATACCCATCTGAAGATCTTTCTGTATGTCGTGCTGAAATAATTGACCATGTTGTTGATGAATACATGACTGATCTTTACTCTAATCTGCATGCCTCTCACTCTTCATGCATTGAGTCAGAAATTGTACTTGATCATATGTCTGAATTTGATGCTGAGAGTGAATCTGAAAGTGATATTGATTGCATGTCTGGTGGTGGTGTTTTACCTCTCGAGATTGATTTTATAGAGTCAGATAGGACTAACCATGTTTCAGGAAGTACATATACCTCTGACTTTCTTTATGAGGTACAGGCTGAGAAACCATCTCCTTCTACCACTATCCAGCCGACCACACCAGAATTGAAGCCTCTGCCATCAAATTTAAAATACGCTTACTTGGATGATAGCAAAAGTTTTCCAGTGATTATATCTGCCTCCCTTGCTGATGCGCAAGAGGAGAAGTTGTTGTCTGTTCTCAAGAAGCATAAGAAGGCTATAGGCTGGACCTTGGCGGACATTCCTGGTATTAGCCCATCCACATGTATGCATCGAATAAATTTAGAGGATGGAGCTAAACCAGTAAGACAGCCACAGAGAAGACTCAACCCAGTGATTCTTGATGTAGTGAAGAAGGAGATAACCAAGCTTTTGCAAGTTGGAATCATTTATCCTATCTCTGACAGTCAATGGGTGAGTCCCGTCCAGGTAGTCTCGAAGAAGACCGGCCTCACAGTGATCAAAAATGAGAAGGAGGAGCTGATTCCTACTCGGGTGCAGAACAGTTGGAGAGTCTGCATTGACTATAGGAGGCTGAACCAAATTACCAAAAAGGACCATTTTCCCTTGCCATTCATTGACCAGATGCTTGAACGCCTGGTAGGTAAATCTCACTACTGTTTCCTTGATGGTTTTTCTGGTTATATGCAAATTACTATTGCTCCTAAGGATCAGGGAAAGACCACATTCACCTGCCCCTTCGGCACTTTTGCCTATAGGAGGATGCCTTTCGGCCTGTGCAATGCCCCTGGTAGCTTCCAACGGTGCATGATTAGTATTTTCAGTGATTTCTTAGAAAATTGCATAGAGGTGTTTATGGATGATTTCACTGTGTATGGATCATCTTTTGATGGTTGTTTGGATAGTTTGGAAAAAGTTTTGAATAGATGCATTGAAACTAACCTTGTTCTAAATTTTGAAAAATGTCATTTTATGGTTGAGCAAGGTATAGTTTTAGGCCACATTATTTCCAATAAGGGTATTGAAGTAGATCCTGCAAAAATTTCTGTTATTTCACAATTGCCTTACCCCTCTTGTGTGCGAGAGGTGCGATCTTTTCTTGGTCATGCAGGATTCTACGAGCGCTTTATAAGGGATTTTAACAAAGTAGCCCTTCCACTGTCCAACTTGTTGCAAAAGGAGGTGGAGTTTGATTTTAATGATAGATGCAAAGAGGCTTTTGATTGCCTCAAAAGAGCACTGACTACCACCCCCATCATCCAGGCACCCGATTGGACAGCCCCTTTTGAGCTTATGTGTGATGCATCAAATTATGCATTGGGGGCTGTCCTTTCTCAGAAAATTGATAAATTGCCCAGGGTGATATACTATGCTTCTAGGACTTTAGATGCTGCCCAAGCGAATTATACTACTACTGAGAAGGAGCTTCTAGCCATAGTTTTTGCTCTTGAAACATTTCGATCTTATTTGCTTGGTACCCGCATTATTGTTTATATTGACCATGCAGCTCTAAAGTACTTGTTGAAGAAGGCTGATTCTAAGCCTAGGTTGATCCGATGGATGCTCTGGCTTCAAGAGTTTGACTTGGAGATCCGTGATAGGAGCGGAGCACAAAATTTAGTTGCTGATCATTTGAGTCGGATCGAACGTGTAACGGATGCGGATTCACCCATTCAGGATGATTTTCCGGATGATCATTTGTATATACTGTATAGTATTTCTGACTCTCTTTCTACTCCCTGGTTTGCCAACATTGTCAATTATTTAGTTGCTTTTGTTTTTCCTCCCATAGCATCTAAGGCCCAAAAAGATAAAATTAAAAGTGATGCTAAGCATTTTATTTGGGATGACCCCTACTTGTGGAAATTGTGCAGTGATCAGGTCATTAGACGGTGCATTCCAGATCATGAGACTGACTCAGTCCTGCAGTTTTGTCATTCTTCCGCACCGGGAGGTCATCTGGGTGTTCAAAGGACAACTTGCAAAGTGCTTGATTGTGGTTTTTATTGGCCCACCATCTTTAAAGATGCGTGGAAGATCTGCAACACTTGTGAGCAGTGTCAGAGAGCAAAAAATACACTTACATGGCGACAACAAATGCCTCAACAACCTATGCTATTTTGTAGGTGTTTGATGTCTGGGGTATAGATTTCATGGGCCCTTTTCCTGTCTCTTTTGGTTACGTTTACATTTTCCTTGCAGTTGACTATGTTTCAAAATGGGTGGAAGCCAAGCCCACTAGAACTAATGATGCTAAAGTTGTTGCAGATTTTGTCAGGTCTAATCTGTTTTGCAGGTTTGGAGTACCTAAAGCAATTGTTAGTGATCAAGGAACCCATTTTTGCAACAGAACAATGCATGCCCTGCTTAAAAAGTACGGGGTTGTACACAGGGTATCCACACCATACCACCCCCAGACCAATGGACAGGCAAAAATTTCTAACAGGGAGATCAAGAGAATTTTAGAGAAGATTGTGCAGCCAAGCAGGAAAGATTGGAGTACCAGGCTTGATGATGCTCTCTGGGCACATCGGACTGCCTACAAAGCACCCATAGGAATGTCTCCTTATCAGGTTGTCTTTGGAAAGGCATGTCATCTTCCAGTGGAAATTGAGCACAAAGCATACTGGGCAGTGAAGACTTGCAACTTCTCTATGGATCAAGCTGGTGAGGAAAGAAAAGACCAAGAAGTTCCATGATAGCATGATAGTTAAGAAGGACTTCATGGTTGGGCAAAAAGTGTTATTGTATAATTCTAGGCTTGGACTCATGAGTGGTAAGTTGAGGTCTAAGTGGATTGGTCCTTTTGTTGTTACTAATGTTTTTCCTTATGGTACAGTTGAGATCAAAAGCGACTCCACAAATAAGAGCTTCAAGGTCAACGGACATCGACTTAAGACATTCCTCACAAACCCTTCTTTAGTGGACATAGTGGTGGAAGAGACTTCCTTACTCCACCCTACCCTTCCTCCACCATGACTTAGGGAGTTCTTCTTTTCCTATCTCCTTCTTTTCTTTTATTACACTTGTCCGATTCTATTTGATGGTTTAATTGTTTTTAATCTTTTAATTGTGCTACATTGAGGACAATGTGTTGTTTAAGTATGGGGGGGGAGTGTTCTTTTGGTTTTGCTAGTTTTGTCGATTTTGTTAATCTGTTAGTTATGTTAATTTGTTAATGTTGTTAGTTTCGTCGGACTTCTAGTTTAATATTTTGGGTCAATTTTGTGTGCACATACGACTTTGCATGTTTTTCTTTGAATTATAGGATATGTAAAAGAAATGGGTAATTGTTTTGAAAATAAAAGTCTTGACATTTTGTGACTTGAAATCCTTGATTCTCCTCTACATGTCATGATAGTTTTGAAAGCTCAATTTGAAAGTGATGAGTTTACCTTTGTGAGAATTTGAGCCATCCATCATCATAATCATTTGGTGTGTTTTGCCCAATTGATTGCTTGCACAATAGCCTTGGCTTGATTCTTGTTGATGCTTCCTAATTCACATGCATATTTGGAAATGATTGAGGCAATTTTGTTCTTATAAGCTTCTAGCCAAATGGACTTACCTTGAATTAATTCCTTTGATAGCCCTTTTGAGCCTTGTTTCCCTTTCCTTGTTTTGAAGCTCAATACAAGCCTTAAATGAAAAACCATGATATCACCATATCCTTAAGGAATTTTGGAGCTTTGGAATTGTTTTGGGAATAAGTGTGGGGTTTTTTGTTTCATTGGATAATATGTTTGTTGGCTATGCTTCATGATTTATTTTTGGGCCATACTTGATGTACATTATATATTGGTTAAATGTTGGACATGCTGAATGAGATGTTGTTTCTCAAAGGCTACGTATGTAAAAAAAAAAAAAAAATCGAAAAAAAAAGAAAAGCAATAAAGTTGAGTGAATAAGATCTTAAATGAAAAAAGAATGATGAGACTCTTGGTTCTAATCTTTATGTTTAAATTTTATCTTTACTTCTTTTTATTTTCTTAATTTTTTTTCTTAATATGCACTTATTCCCCATTGCTCATCTATTCCTTTGTGATTCAGCCACTTATTCCATATTTTTCCATACCTTGTCCTTGGCCCCATTACATCCTTAAAAGACCTTTTGATCCTCATGTGCTTGTGTTTATGGGTTGATTGTCAATTTTAGAATCTTGCCAAGTTTATGTGGTGTTTGTTTTCATGGGTGCTTTGAGGGTAAATAGTAGCCTAGACACTTGAGAGATAGAGTGTATATCTTGTGAGGCTTTATCACTTTTCATTCTTGAGCTGATTAACTATTTTGCCATGATTGGGTTGCTTGGATGATTTTCATGAATGTCTTGACATTTCGAATCTCCTTATGTTAGATGTTACCCATTCCTTTCATTCCTTGATGTTCATTGAGAAATATGTGAATGTTTTCGTTTGTCTCTCTTTGATACCCTTGGATTTTGTTCTTTGTTTCATTTTGCCCAGGAGTGCAAAAGGCTAAGTATGGGGGATTTTGATGTGCCATCATTTTCTTCTATTTTCTAAACCCTTTTAGCACCATTTTAATTACTGATTGGTCTTAACTGTTAATTAATTAGGCAGTTTTATTATTTGGGCTCATTTAGCTAATTTGATGTTTTTAATCTAATTTCAGGAATTAATGAAACATTAGACTTAATTTCTAATTTGGAAATTTCACAATTTTATTTTATGTGGTTCAGTGTTTATTTCGTTTTGGGCCAGAGTATTGTAATAGGGCCCAATGACTTTGAGTGACTCTTTTTAAATAGCAGCCTTGGGATTCGTGCAAGGCTATTCGGTTATGTTATTCATTATTCAGAGCTTTGTTTAGGGTTTTACGTTTTTCTTCTTGAATGCTACTGTTTCGTTCTTAATGCAATTTTCCATTTTCTGCTTCTAATAACAATTTCGTTCTTGTTTCTTCTTCTACTTTCATTTACGTTTCTGCTTTTAATTTCATTTGCGCTTTCTATTTGAATCTATGGAAGGCTAGATTTTCTGGTGTTGTTTCCTTTTGAGGACGAAGCCCAACTCTCTTTGAGGTTTCGTTTATAATGTGGCTTCCTGGTAGTTTCCCCTTCACCAGCTAACCCAAATTCGTGAACATTAATCAGTGCACGCTTCGTGTTCGATTAATTGCCTCTGAGCCTAACTTGCGTTCATGCTTAATGGACGAAGGGCTAACTGGTGTATGTGTTGCCTAATCACGTATTGACAATCCTAAGTTGATTTTCGCTTAGTAAATTGAAATAGGGTTGGATTAAGTGGTTAACTGTTAGGGACGAATTCTCCATAACCCAGGATAAGAGAATGGCTTCTGAATCAGAGGAAACAACCCATTTTTAATATTAGTAGTTTCGTATTCCAAGTTACTTGTTCTGTCCTTTAAATCACAAAACAAACAACCCCCCCCCCTTCGCAATCGTTACTGTTACTGCAAGTGTATCATGAACATTTTGTTTATCATTGCTCGTTGGGAAACAACCTAGGATCACTTCCTAGTTACTGCATTTTCATGTTTATTTGATTCGGGTACGGCCTCGATCAGAAAGTTTGTGTGTTACATTGATTTTATGTTTTTGAAAGATTGATTTTAATTACGAACAAAAGTCGTTTAAGGCGTTGGACCTTGAAACGATGTTTTAAACTTTGAAAAACAAAGAGAATCGTTAAGGCGTTGGACCTTGAAATGATCTTTTAAATTTGAAAAAGAGGAGAGAGAGTCGTTAACGAGTTGGACCTTGAAATAATCTCAAGCAATATTTGATGAAATGAAGAAGTTTATGAGTTGGTTTTATTTTGGTTTTGCTTATTAACCTTCAATCCTTTTTTTAAGATAAGTTGCGACACTAATGATTGGTTAAAACTTACTTTACAAGAAGAAAATGAGATTATTGATGATAGAATAAGGAGATGAAGATGCACAAAACAAGAAAGAGGACCCCTAAGGGTGCATAGATCGCATTCAAATCCTTAAAACAAAAACTAACCGGATGACAAACGAAGAACGATGTAGAAGTCGATTACGATCGCAATTCAATAGCACCTCAGCCTCATTTTTCTCTTCTTTCTTCTTCTTCTCTCTGATTTCTCTCAATGCCTAGACCTTGGAACCCTTTACTCAGCCTCCCTCACGCCTATTTATAACGAAAGATGGAATTAGGGGTCATGGCAGCTCGCCCATGTGAGCTGTTGCTTCAACCTGAAGTATCCTAGCTCGTCTAGGCGAGCTGGTTACTTCACCACTAAGCTATTTTGGGCCCCAGGTGAGCCAGAGGCTAGCCTAGGCAAGCCAGGGTTCAGAAACCCCCTAAAATGATCCTTTTGCCCCTCCCTTTTGGTATCTTTTGCATTCTTGACCAAAACATTGAATGATCATCTGTTTCACACTGTAACTGGAATTCAACATCATAAGTCGACTAGCAAGGATCAAAAGATCAACAAATGATAGTCCCCAGACGAAATTAGGATATGACAGTGAGATATTGTAGAAGTTATCCTTTTATAACATTGATTTTATTTTCGTGACCTTCACTGAACCCTGGTCACATTGGCGTGAGCAAAATTTCAAAATGACGTCTCCTTTTAGTAGAATCTGAAACACCCCTCAGCCCTTTATGTTTTGAAAAGGGTATTTGACTCCAAATATTGTTATTAACCTTGTTTTTGAAATCTATACTAAATTTCCTTCAATTTGGTATATAGAACCTTCCGTTTGGACTGACTAGCGCGAACGAGAGAGGTCTCTGAGCGATGCAAAAAGGAACTGACGGAGAGCTCAAGATAGGTGAAGGGAGTTTATTATCATTTACAGTTTTTAATACCATAGTTGGGGTCAGGGAACCTAACTACGAGGACGTATACCTGTCCTTGTTGCATGCTGGTTTTCAAGAAAAACAATGTTTTTGACTAATGGGACGCGATACATCTATAATTGATAAATGACATTATTGTTTTTATTAGACTTGTGTTGTCTGAAGACCTGGGGAGTGTGAATCTCAGGCATAAACTATATATGTATGTATATGTGGAATGTGACTTACTGATGATATTGTTATTGATGACATTAATTGATATGAGGTGTGTCGCAACCTACCCTTCGGCGGGAGGGCGACGCGTGACTCACGGGTGCGTGTTCAAGGAAAAGAATACGCACGGAGTCGCCACCAACGTTTATTTGAGGAAAATGTCGAAAAAACCGGAAAAGACGTGATCTACAAACTTTAAGTGAAAGGTTCAGGAGTTGTATTTACGCACGGGGAAGGTATTAGCACCCCACGCGTCCGTCACAAGAGACGACAGCCTTTAATTAAATATGCAAACATGACTTCAATTTTTAGGTTTCCTTTTACGTTTTTATTCCTTTTTATATTTTTTATCTTTTTGCGGTCGACGAGGGTGTTTCCCTTGCTCCTACGTATTCTTTAATTGCAATAAGGAAATCAGACCTACGTAGTTCTTTGTGAACAAAGTGTTTGGTTAAGTTGTTTTTATCCTTTTTGCGATATATGTTTTTATTGAATGAAAGGTTATTTAAGGCGTTGGACCATTAAACAAACTTTCGATTCTTTTGAAAAGAGAGAAGACATTAAGGCATTGGACCATTTAATGTTCTTTTTCTTTTTTTGAAAGAGTTAATAAAGTTACATGTTGGTTTTAGGCCTTTAGAAATTTACACTTAACCGATAAAAGCGGAAAAGACCATTTCAAGGCTTTGGACCTTTGAAAATGGCCATTTTTAGGCGATGATAAAAGTTTGGTTTATGAATTGATTTTAGCCTTTAGTTGCACTTTGGTTATTAGTTGATTCGATTAAGAAAAGAAAATCCCAAAGAGAAACGTCCGATCGATTTTTTTTGGCTTATTTTACTAAAAGATATTTTTGATTATTATATTATTATTTTACCTCTTTTTGGTTTCCAACGTGGTTACGGCATGACCGAACGGTCGAATTTCATTTTAAACGAAATTAACGGATATTACAACTCAAATGATCGGTGGAAATTTATTTTATTTTTGATTTAGGTGAGAAAATGACTTAAGCAAATGACTAAAGCACGTCAAAAGGGGGTACGGAAAGTAAATGAAATGAAAAAAAACAAATGAGAACCACTAAGGGTACATAGAATGAATTGAAAAGTTTGGTTTCGGGAACTTACCGGTTGAAGACCGAAGAACGATGAAGAACGAACGAAGAACGTCGAAGAACGGCTGAAAATCTTCGCGAAAATCCCCACGAAAACGTTACGGAAGTGCCTCCGCTCGGATTTTCTTCACGGAACCAATTTTTTTCACTAATTTCAAGTGATTCTTGAATTACCAGGAGGGCTGAACGAAATTCCCCTATTTATAGGAAAATGGGGGAGATGCTTGCCACCCAGCTCGCTCAGGCATGCAAGGTGGCTTCCTCCAGAAGCAACCTCCTTCTGGAGGAATCTTCTGGAGGGCCCAAGTGGGCCTGGTTGCTATTTGCACCCCTACTTTTACTAAATACACCCCTTGCCTTTTTTTTTGGTGATTCTTTTTCCGTAAAGTTACGGAAACTTACGAATTTCGTAACGATATTTGTTTTCTTTCCGTAATGTTACGGAACCTTGCGGATTACATAATCATCCCCTTTTTGACTTACGGAATGTTACGGAACCTCATGAATTGTGCAACGATGCTTCCTTTTGAGTTCCGGCATGTCACAGAACTTTACGAATTGCCTAACGATGGGTGCCAAGTACCTCAAAATGGTCAAATGAAAGTTGCACGCCACCAAGCAAAGGTCCCCAGACGAAATTAGGGTATGAAAGTTGCCCCTCTTTACTTGTCTTTTATTGGAGATAAAAAGGAAGTAAAGATAAGACACTAATTTCGTTCGAGCGAAACACCTTTCGGCCAGTGAACCTTCCTGCCAACGAAACCTGCAAAAATATGAAAATGATCAGTACCGACACATCATCCCGATACTGTCGAACTTGTTCCTCTTGGTTGATACAAGCCACAGAATGACCATAATTTGTCTCTGCGTTTTGTTGGACACGATCGAGCCTGGGTGGCGAAAAGGTGTGCGGAATGACAAAGGGCGCAGAATTTGTCTCTGCACGTTTATCACCCAACTTGCGAAATCTGAATGATAAAGGGCGCAGAATCTATTTCTACGCATTTACCCACTCAGCTTGTTGTTCCTGAATGATAAAGGGCGCAGAATATGTATCTGCGCATTTACCCACTCAGCTTGTTTGTTTCTGAATGATAAACGGCGCAGAATATGTATTTGCGCGTTTACCCACTCAGCTTGCTATCATGCTTTGAGTCTTAGAGATATCAAAAGAAAGTTTATACGGATAACCACTCGGGTATCTCCGCCTGTCAGCGTGACTCAAACGTCAGTATGACAGATCTTGTGAGCACGGAAGATGACGTAAATCTCCGCGTGTCAACAGGCTTGTTGGGCCGCGATTGACGAAGGGTGCAGAAGACGACGTTAGTCTCTGCATGCTATCAGGCTTTCTGTCTTACAAATAGCAAAATAATGTTTATACGGATAACCACTCGGGTATTTCCGCCCATCAGCGTGACTCAAATGTCAGTATGACAGATCTTGTGAGCGCGGAAGATGACGTAAATCTCTGTGTGTCAACGGGCTTGTTGGGCCGCGATTGACGAAGGGTGCAGAAGACGACGTTAGTCTCTGCATGCTATCAGGCTTTCTGTCTTACAGATAGCAAAAAAATGTTTATACGGATAACCACTCAGGTATTTCTGCCCGTCAGCATGACTCAAATGTCAGTATGACAGATCTTGTGAGCACGGAAGATGACGTAAATCTCCGCATGTCAACGGGCTTGTTGGGCCGCGATTGACGAAGGGTGCAGAAGACGACGTTAGTCTCTGCATGCTATCAGGCTTTTTGTCTTACAGATAGAAAAAGAAAGTTTTGAAAGTGCGGACAACCACTTGGGTATCTCCGCATGTCACATGACTCCAGTGTCAGTATGACAGAAATTGTGGGGCGGCCGACAAAAGCGAGGCTCTTGCTCCTACGTATCCTCAAATGAGGAATTCAGACCTACTTAGTTTTGGATAACTTGTGAGACTAAAAATTGTCTCGGTGTTTTCTTCACCAAAATGCGAACATGCTTTAGTAAAGAGACAAATATTCCAAATGATTAGAGTAACATATGCTTTTTGGGAGAAAAACAATGTGTCTACCGGGGAAGGAGAGTACGCTGATGAAATCCTCCCATAACCTCAAATGAGATTTTGGATGTTAGCATTTCGTTTCTAAATGACCATTTAGAGGAAACACTGGGTTCAACAAAAACAGAAGAAAATCACTCAAAGTTTATCAATCTCACACGGGTAAGTGTTTCATCTTAATTCCGAACCATAGATATGCCATGACTTGATTTTGCAAATCATTTCCTATCAAATCAAAGATTACATGTGTGATCATGGATCAATAGGACTTTTTCTTGGGAATGGTATTTATTTGGTGGGAACTTTGGCTTTGAGTTTTTTTTTTTTTGACTTTTTCCTTTTCTGTTTTTGTTTAGTGTGAGGTGAACAAGTCACCGACGCCCAGGATTTAAGTTGGCAATCAAAGGGAGAGGACCACTTTAGGTCGTGGTTTCCATTCTTTTACTTGGTGACAATTCTGTATTGTTCAGATTTTGTCTGATCTAAAGACTTTTCTGCATATGTCTTCTGTTTTTATTCCGATCCTTGATCGGGAATTTTCTTTCCTTCCTTTTCTTTCTCCCACTCTTTGATTTGGGAATTTTCCTTCTTTTCTTTTTTGGCTTTCTCCCACTTTTTTCTTCCAAGGGTAAGGATTGACATTCTCACCCTGGGTCAAAGTTTATGGCAAGCTAAGATTTTTGGCTCAAGGCTTGTAAAATGGCTAGACATGACACATGTCAAGGTTTGGTTTGGTTCAAGGATAAAAGGGATGCCCCACATTATTTCCATGACACAAATGCAAAAATGATGATTTGGAAGTTTTATGCAAAACTAGTCATGCATGCACCTATGTGGACACTCAAGTGTCAAATTTTTATGGTCATGTGATAGGGCTTAGGATTCATTTCCTCTATTTTAAGTCAACCCAATGTTTCCAAAATATGTTCTTTTATCAATTTGTGCATTTATCCGAGTCCATTTTGGGTGTTCGAAAAACTTTCACAGCATTCATCCTTCAGGTGTATACACATTTTTTCAAAAACTAGTCATGATCAGTAAATTTTTTAAAGTAAAGTTGGAAGTCATCTCTTTTCAAAAGCATGTTGGTTTTTTTTTTCAGCTAGACAACTTATTTTTCCTTATTTTTTTTTCCTTTTTATTATTTGTTTATTTCTTTTCCTTGCTTTATTCTTAGGACGACGTTCCTAAATGAAACTCTACACGGTTCCGGAACTTCAAATAAACATTATCGACAATAATGACATAAGCACTAACGCAACAATCCAAACAAAATGTATGTGCAAAACAAAAGACAATTGAAACAACAAAAAAAAACATTAGTCTCAAAATAACATAACATGAAAATGACAAATAATGAACATAAAACTAAAAAGAACACGAATCTGGGGGATCTCCCAGTCATGTGGCTCCACTCCCTCCCAAGAAGCCGAGCAAATCTGACATCTCCTCATCCATGCCGGCCTCCTCTCCATCGTCGGGAGCCTCCGCGGGTGCCTCCCTTGCTTGGGCCTCGGGCCAATCCCCGGGCCATGCGACCTCTGCCTTGAATTGGTCTGGAGTAGGGCACAGAAAAGGAGCGAAGCCTTGGCTCTGCATGCTGAGGCTTACCTGGTAGAGACACTCATGGACCTGCCCCAGTCCCCTGTGGTTGGCCGCGTGCTGGCGCATCGAGTGCCGCAAATACCGCTCTGTGTCAAATGACCCAGCTGGGTCAGCCTGATGAGGTGGTGGTGGCGCGCCTGCGGCCTGGGGTGCATCACCCTGGGCCTGTCTCTGTGTGAAATACTTCTCAATAAAAGCCCAGGTGATGGGTGGCCGAATCACCTTACTTGGTGCGACGGGGACTCCGAACGACTGGCAGAGTCCTGTGATCAAAGCTGGAAATCCCAGGGCCCTGTTGGACTTATCCGGGTCCAGAGGGTGCCTAGTAGGCGCCATACCTACAAACAAATAAATGGCATTAGTGATCAACTGAGCCACATGAATGTTCATCCGTGTCAGGATGGCGTACACCAGCTGACACTTCGGTAGAGGGAGGTCGGAATTATGATCGCTGGGTAGGATGTTGCTAAGCAGCAACGTCATCCATGTCTGAGTCAGGGTAGTCATATTGGTGCGCATGATTCGCACCCGTCTCCCGGCAGCGGTCCGGGCAAAATCCTGTCTCGGCATGCACAGCAACTGGGCGATGGCCTCCTCATGAAACCCATCGGCCCGGTTCCTTCTCTGGCTATACTCGCACTCCTGGCCCTCCTCTAACACTAAAGGGTATCCCAGGAACTGGCTGAGGGCATCCGCATCGAAAGGAATCCACTGACCCCTCACCCAAGATCGCATATCCCGCACGCCCTCCTGTGTAGGCCAAGCATTGACATAAAATTCCAGGACTATGTCTGGGTCGAACTTGGCCATGGGGGTAACCAGCAATGTCCACCGCCGGCGAGCTATCTCTTCCTGAAAGTCGGTGTACTCATCGTCCCGTAGCTGGACACGTCTCTCTCGGTGGAATGACCATCCTTTGATGGCCTCGAAACGCTGCTGGTGCTCGGCACTGGTCCCTTCAGCCGCTTTGTCCTTCCTGGATCTCTTTGCAGGAAGCTTTCTTGGAGCCATTTCCTGCGAGGACAAACATTTTGGGAAGTTAGTTTTACCAAGAAATGCTACTTTTTTTTAAAGCCTAAAATGGCATGTAAAATTTTTTCCAATTTAAAACAAACTTGTACACATATTTCTTCATGAACATATATATGTGCGCAAGATATTCTGCTAATTAAAAATTGCACTTATGCACATTTAGGGCACTTTTATTACTTAGATCACATATGTGCACTTCCAAGGCGTATTCGCTACCTAACTCATGCATTTCCTTTGCTAAATTTACATATACGCACGCTCAAGGTATTTTGGCTACAAAAACAAAATTGCATATATGCATATTCAGGTATTTCTGAGATCTATACATACACAAATTTTGTGAGGAACCTTGGTTACCTACACAATAAGGTATTACATTTCATGCCTATTCAAGTGTTTTTGCTACCTAAAACCGCATGCAAACTCAAGTATTTTTTGTGAGGCATTTTTTTACATAACATGCAACATATATACATTTTGTGAGACATTTCGGCTATCCAAAAAATTACATGTACACACATCCAAGTATCTTGCTTCCATATCCAAAGGCATAAATCACTAAAGGCATTTTGTTACCTATCCTACACCTACATGTTCATGATGAACAGAATTTCTAAACACCTAGGTGTAAGGAAATTATCATGGCGTAGCCCATAGCTGATTGTTGGCCTAAAAGGGTAGCTTCACCTAATATGCACCCACTCTTGTGTTCTTTTGCATTCAAAAACAAGCTTTGGTTCCTAGGCCTAGGGTATATGTGGGGCAATTATCCTAGCCCTTATGAAACTGAATACATGCTCAAAAATAGCAAACACGTGCAAACCAAATTATCCCATAGGTTGTTTCCTCCCAAAATCATGCGCAAATGCCATTGAGGCATTTCACCAAACACTTGGTGGGCGCATGTTTAGGCATGAATAGCAAGAGAATGGGGGCAATATGGCATGCCCCATTGCTTCAAAATGCAACGTAGGCCTAGGGCCATCCCCTACAACCCCTCAATTCACAATAATCAAGCATGAATTCACATGTGAATTGCTTCAAAAATTCTATAAAAAATGAGCAACTAAAACACCCAAAACACATCAATGGAGAGCCAAATAAACAAGGGAAAGCGCACTTACTTGCGGGGAGTGAACTAAAGCGTGAAAAGGGAAGCAAAAACTCAACAAGGGAGGCTTGGGGGCTGCTGCTCTCATGGTTCCCGTGAGCTTGGGTCTTTTGAATGAGGGGGGGGGGGGGGGGGAGTTTTTGAGTTCAACAATGTTTCCCCCCCTCGTTTTTTATATTTTAGTGCAGGGGTTGCTCGCCCAGGCGAGCTCAGCTCGCCCAGGCGAGCTAACCTGCCATTTTTTTTAGGGGAAACATAACCATGGCCCCCCCTCTTTACAGGTTAGCGTTTGCCTACTCGAACCTACTTAAGTTAGAATCAGACATCAATTACTTATTGTCGCAACCTACCCTTCGGCGGGAGGGCGACGCGTGACTCGCGGAATGCGTGTTCCACGAAAGGAATACGCGCGGAGTCGCCACCAACGTTTATTTGAGGAAAACGTCGGAAAAACCGGAAAAGACGCGATCTATGAACTTTTAAGTGAAAGGTTCGGGAGTTGTATTTACGCACGGGGAAGGTATTAGCACCACATACGTCCGTCCCAAGGGACGGCAGCCTTTAATTGAATGTGCAAACATGACTTTGATTTTTTATGTTCCCTTTTTATGTCTCTATATCCTTTATACCCTTTTTATATTTTTCTCTTTTTATGGTCGACAAGGGTGTTTCCCTTTGCTCCTACGTATTCCTCAATTTGCGATGAGGAAATCAGACCTACGTAGTTCTTTCGGAACAAAGTGTTTGGTTAAGTTGTTTTTGTCTTTTTTTGCAAAATATGTTTTTATTGAAGAAAAGGTCATTTAAGGTGTTGGACCATTAAACGGTCTTTTGATTTTGAAAGGAGAGAAACGTTAAGGCGTTGGACCATTAACGATCTCTTGTTTTTGAAAGGAGAGAAACGTTAAGGCATTGGACCATTAACGATCTCTTGGGGTGGTCGACAAAAGCGAGGCTTTTGCTCCTACGTATCCTCAATTGCGATGAGGAAATCAGACCTACGTAGTTCTTTCTTATCAAGTGATTCTTTTTTACTTAAAAGGTGATCATTTTAAGGCGTTGGACCTTGATAATGATCCATTTTACTTTAGTAAGAAATTGAAATGACAAACTTCAAAAACCTATTTTTATGGACGAGGGAACAAAAGGTGCAGAAGACGATGTCAGTCTCTGCATGCTATCAAGCGTTCTGTCTTATAGATAGCAAAAGAATGTTTATACGGATAACCACTCGGGTATTTCCGCCCGTCAGCGTGACTCAAAAGTCAGTATGACAGATCTTGTGAGTGCGGAAGAAAATGTAAATCTCCGCGTGTCATCGGGCCCTCCGCCTCAGGATGACAAAACGGTGCAGAATGACCAAATTTTGTCTCTGCGCGCCATCGGACACGACTGTGTCTGAATGGCAAAGGGTGCGGAATGACCAAATTTTGTCTCCGCATGTCATCGGGCCCGCCGCCTCTGGATGACAAAGGGTGCAGAATGACCAAATTTTGTCTCTGCGCGCCATCAGACACGACTGTGTCTGAATGGCAAGGGGTGCGGAATGACCAAATTTTGTCTCCGCATGTCATCGGGCCCGCCGCCTCTGGATGACAAAGGGTGCAGAATGACCAAATTTTGTCTCTGCGTACCATCGGACACGACTGTGTCTGAATGGCTAAGGGGTGCGGAATGACCAAATTTTGTCTCCGCATGTCATCGGGCCCGCCGCCTCTAGATGACAAAGGGTGCAGAATGACCAAATTTTGTCTCTGCGTGCCATCGGACACGAATGTGTCTGAATGGCAAAGGGGTGCGGAATGTCCAAATTTTGTCTCCGCATGTCATCGGGCCCGCCGCCTCTGGATGACAAAGGGTGCAGAATGACCAAATTTTGTCTCTGCGCGCCATCGGACACGACTGTGTCTGAATGGCAAGGGGTGCGGAATGACCAAATTTTGTCTCCGCATGTCATCGGGCCCGCCGCCTCTGGATGACAAAGGGTGCAGAATGACCAAATTTTGTCTCTGCGTACCATCGGACACGACTGTGTCTGAATGGCTAAGGGGTGTGGAAGGACCAAATTTTGTCTCCGCATGTCATCGGGCGCGCCGCCTCTTGATGACAAAGGGTGCAGAATGACCAAATTTTGTCTCTGCGCGCCATCGGACACGACTGTGTCTGAATGGAATAGGGGTGCGGAATGACCAAATTTTGTCTCTGCATGTCATCGGGCCCGCCGCCTCTGGATGATAAAGGGTGCTGAATGACCAAATTTTGTCTCTGCGTGCCATCGGACACGACTGTGTCTGAATGGCAAAGGGGTGCGGAATGTCCAAATTTTGTCTCCGTATGTCATCGGGCCCGCCGCCTCTGGATGACAAAGGGTGCAGAATGACCAAATTTTTTCTCTGCGCGCCATCGGACACAACTGTGTCTGAATGGCAAAGGGGTGCGGAATGACCAAATTTTGTCTCCGCATGACATCGGGCCCGCCACCTCTGGATGACAAAGGGTGCAGAATGACCAAATTTTGTCTCTACGTGCCATCGGACACGACTGTGTCTGAATGGCAAAGGGGTGCGGAATGACCAAATTTTGTCGCCGCATGTCATCGGGCCCGCCGCCTCTGGATGAAAAAGGGTGCAGAATGACCAAATTTTGTCTCTGCGCGCCATCGGACACGACTGTGTCTGAATGGCAAAGGGGTGCGGAATGACCAAATTTTGTCTCCGCATGTCATCGGGCGCGCCGCCTCTGGATGACAAAGGGTGCAGAATGACCAAATTTTGTCTCCGCATGTCACATGACCTCAGGGTCAATATGACAGATGTTGTGGGGTGGCTGACAAAAGCAATGCTCTTGCTCCTACGTATCCTCCAATGAGGAACTCAGACCTACGTAATTCTAGATAACTTGTGAGACTTGAAAAAGTCTCGACCGGAAGATGTTGACATCTCCGGAAAGGGCGCAGGTGACCATATTGGCCTCTGCTCATCAATCACACTTGGGGTCACTGAATGACGAGGCACAGATAACCGTAAGGTGTCTCCGCGGGCTACCAGCTCTTGAGTCATGGTAACAAAAAGCGGTGTGGTCGACAAAAGCGAGGCTCTTGCTCCTACGTATCCTCCAATGAGGAACTCAGACCTACGTAGTTCTGGATAACTTGTGAGACTTGAAAAAGTCTCGGTGTTTTCTCCACTAAAATGCAAACATGCTTTAGCAAAGAGACAAATATTCCAACTGATTAGAGCAGCATATGCTTTTTTGGGTGAAAAACAATGCGTCCACCGGGGAAGGAGAGTATGTTGATGAAATCCCCCATAACCATAAATGAGATTTTGGATGTTTAGCATTTCATTTCTAAATGACCATTTAGAGGAAACGCTGGGTTCGACAAAATAGAAGAAAATCACTCAAAGTGTATCAATCTCGCACAGGTAAGTGTTTCATCCTAATTCCGAACCATAGATATGTCATGACTTGATTTTGCAATTTATTTCCTATCAAATCAAAAATTACATGCGTGATCATGGATCAATAGGACTTCCCTTGGGAATGGGTTCTTTTGATGGTTTTTTTTCGGCTTTTGTCTGTTTTTGGCCTTTGATTTTTGGTTGGCTTTTTCCTTTTCTGTTTTTGTTTAGTGCGGGGCGAAAAAGTTGCTAGCGCACAGGATTTTGGTTGGTAATCAAAGGGAGAAGACCACTTTTAGGTCATGGTTTCCTTTCCTTCTTTTTGTTCATTTGGTGACAATTCTGTATTGTTCAGATATCGTCTGGTCCAAGGACCTCTTGGCACATTTCTTCTGGTTTCTTTGACCAGGAGATTTCTTCTTTTTACTTCTCTTTTTTTTTCTCCCATTCTTTGATTGGGAATTTTTCTTTCTTTTCTTTTTGCTTTCTCTTTGATTGGAAATTTTCCTTCTCTCCTTTTTTTGCTTCCTCTTTGATTGGAAATTTTCCTTCTCTTTTTTCCTTTGATTGGAAATTTTCCTTCTCTTCTTTTTTTGCTTCCGAGGGTAAGGATTGGCATTTTCACCCTGGGTCAAGGTTTATGGTGAGTCAGGATTTTGGCTCAAAGCTTGTAGAATGGCTAGACATGATACATGTCAGGGTTTGGTTTGGTTCAAGGATAAAAGGGATGCCCCACATTATTTCCATGACACAAATGCAAAAATGATGATTTGGAAACTTTATGCAAAACTGGTCATGTATGCACCTATGCGGACACTCAAGTGTCAAATTTTTATGGTCATGTGATGCTAGGGCTCAGGATTCATTTCCTCTATTTTAGTCAACCCAATGTTTCCAAAATATGTTCTTCTATCAATTTGTGCATTCATCCTAAACGAAGAACTCTACACGGTTCCAGAATTTCAAACATCATCGATAGTAATGATATATAAACACTAACGCAACAATCCTAATAAAAATGTATGCGCTGTACAAATGACAATCGAAACAACAAAAACAAACATTAGTCTCTCAAGTCAAAACATAACATATAAATGATAAAAGAAATATGAAAGAAAACATGAATCTTGGGGATCTCCCAGTCATGTATCTCCACTCCCTCCCAAGAAGTCAAGCAAATCGACCATCTCCTCGTCCTCGTGGGCCTCTTCTCCATCGTCGGGAGCTTCTGGGGGTGCCTCTCCTGCTTGGGCCTCGGGCCAATCTCCGGGCCATGCAACCTCTGCCCTGAACTGGTCTGGAGTAGGGCATGAAAAAGAAGTGAAGCCCTGGCTCTGCATGCTAAGGCTCATCTGGTACAGACAATCATGGGTCTGTACATGTGCTCGGTGGTTGGCCGCCTGCTGGCGAACCAAATGCCGTAAATACTGCTCCATGTCAAATGCCCCAGCCTGGCCAGCCTGATGAGGTGGTGGAAGCGCCTGCGGCCTGTGGAGCATCACCCTGAGCCTGTCTCTGGGTACAGTACTTCTCAATAAAAGCCCGGGTGATAGGCGGCCGAATCACCTTGGTAGGTGCAACGGGGACTCCGAACGACTGGCAGAGTCCTGTGATCAGTGCGGGAAATCCCAGGGCCCTGTTGGACTTCTTCAGGTCCACTGGGTGTCTTTGTGGGTGCGATCCCTGCAAACAATAGATGGTATCAGAAATCAGTTGAACCATATGCATACTTACCCATGTCGGGACGACACAGACCAACTGATACTTTTGCAGGGGGAGATTGGCAATGCGGTCGCTGGGCAGAATGTTGCTAAGTAGCAATGTCATCTATATCTGTGTAAGAGTGGTCATGTTGGTGCGCATGATCCGCACTCGTCTCTTTGCAGCGGCACGGGTGAAATCTTGCCCCAGTATGCATAGTAGCTGTGTGATAGCCTCCCTTTCTGGTTGTGCTTGCACAGTTGGCCCTCCTCCAATATCAGGGGGTGGCCCAGGAACCGTTAAAAGGAAACTACTGGTCCCTTAACCGGGAGTGCAAGTCTCGGTTAAGCATTTAAGGACAGAGGACCTTAAATTCTCTTAAGGTGCGAATGTGAGCACACTGAAAATGAGGACACGTAGCCCTCTAAAGGTAAGGGCGTGCAGCCCTCTCAAGGCGAGGATGTGTAGTCCTCTGGAGGTGAGGGCGTGCAACCCTCTGATGGCGAGGAGGTGTAGTCCTCTCAAGGTGAGGGCTTGCAGCCCTCTGATGGCGAGGAGGTGTAGTCCTCTCAAGGTGAGGGCGTGCAGCCCTCTGTTGGCGAGGACGTGTAGCCCTTAGAAGGCGAGGGCGTGCAGCCCTCTGACGGTGAGGGTAACTAGCACCCAAGGTGAGGACGTGTAGCCCTCTCAAGGCAAGGACATGTAGTCCTCTGGAGGTGAGGGCGTGCAGCCCTCTGATGGTGAGGACGTGTAGTCCTCTCAAGGCGAGGACGTGTAGTCCTCTGACAGTGAGGGTAACTAGTACCCAAGGTGAGGGTGTGTAGCCCTCTCAAGGCGAGGACATGTAGTCCTCTGGAGGTGAGGGCGTGCAGCCCTCCGATGGTGAGGACGTGTAGTCCTCTCAAGGCGAGGACGTGTAGTCCTTTCAACGGTGAGGGTAACTAGTACCCAAGGGTCCATCCTTATGAGAAAGCAAGAGATCGACTCATCGAGAGAGCCGGTCATCCCAAATTCAAAAGATTTGGACATTTAGATGTAGGGAATCTATGCAGTTAACATGATTTTTAGGGATGCAGATGCATGCAACCTTTGTCTTGAAATGTGGAAAATGCAGACTTCATATGAAACAATGCAATGTAATGGAAAGTTGTACAACGTTCATGACATTCTTTCCCTATTTTGTGATTTTGATTTTGATTTAATTTTTTTGGAAAACACAGATTGACTGTCCTTTTGAAAAAGGTGATAATTCATGCAACATTATCCTATCTTTTGCAAATCTTTCCGGGAACTCCCTCAGAGTGTATGTTCTGTTTGATTTAGTCACTTGACCGTTTTGGAGTGACGGGAATGGAGTCGTTTGATGTTTAATCAAACTATTGAAATTCCAGGGCTTGTCTCCCCCTTTTTTTCTTGTTTAAAAACATCGACGGGTGTGAACTTTTGATCTGCCCCTATGTTCACTTAAGGCTCATGCACGATGCCCCTCATTGCCCCAGTGTAAGGCTTTGAGGTACCAATTGTTATCTTTCGTCATGACCTTGTAGGAGGGAACCTATTGGGTGAGAACTTCTAATCTGCCCCTAGGTTCACTTGAGGCTCATGCACGATGCTCCTCATTGCCCCAGTGTAAGGCTTTGAGGTAACCATCGTTGTCTTGTTTTCATAGCCTCGTAGTGAGGAAGAATGAAAGAAGCAGTTGATTCTTGAAAAAAGAATTTTTCCAAGGACGAGAAATAGTTGAAGGATTTTTTTGATGGATTAAGTCAAATGACTCCTATGTAGAAGCAAGATGTTTTGATGTCTTGATGATGCTAAAGGATCAAGTGCTTCTAAGTTTTATTCAAGACAAGAATCCAAGAAAGTCAAGATATATGATCAAGTTTGATCTCTTAGAATCTTTAGGAAGAAGTTTCCAAATTGAAAACAAACAAAAGGTTTGACCAAAGAATTCTATCATTTCAAATTGAGATTTGCTCTCTGGTAATCGATTACCAGCAGTTGAAAATGTTTTAATTCAAATTTTTAAAACCTGTAATCGATTACATAAATCTTCTAATTGATTACCAGAGGGGATTTTCAGAAAATAATTTCCAAGAGTCACATCTATTCAAATGGTTTATGAATGGCCATCAAAGGTCTATTGGAAGCACGAATTTAAAGAGAGTTTTCATTGCCCACAAAGTTTATCCTCTCAAAAGATTAAGAGTTTTTCTGAACTGAACTGTCTTATCCTCTCAAAAAGATTCCTTGGTCAACCACTTGCATATTCAATAAGGAATTTTGATTGATCTTCATTGTACAATCTATCTTTTTTAAGAGAGATTTCTTCTCCTTATTTCTGAAAAGGGATTAAGAGATCATGGGTCTCTTGTTGTAGAGGATTCCTGAACACAAGGGCAGGGTTGTCCCTGTGTGGTTCAGACTTTGTAAAAGGAGTTTTACAAATAGAGTGGAAAATCTCAAGTGGGTTGCTTGAGGACTGGACGTAGGCGCGGGAAGTGGCCGAACTAGTATAAATCAAGTTTGCATTCCTCTCTTCCTTTAAACTTCTTTTATTGCTATTTATCTTTTGCTTTAAAGAAGTTTATTTTGAATTGTCTTTTGAGTAATTCATGTTAAGGGTGCATTGTTAATCCAAAAAGAAAGAGTGATAGTTCAATTGGGGAATAGTCTTTGCATCTTAATTCAACCCCCCCTTTCTTAAGATAACTGAGGCCATTTGTCCAACATCCTATTCTTGACAACTCGCTTCTCTAAGAAGACAAACTTTCCGGCATGATAAAATGAGGTCACGTGAACGTCTATATTTTTACTTGAAAACACAGTCAATCAAATGCCCTCTCTTCTTTTTTTTTTTTACTTTACTCGTCGTTTTACGACACCCCCACCAACGTGCAAGATGAGTAATCTCTGATTGAACGGTCTTGGAAGTCAACACTCAGGAGCGCAGGTTGCTTGAGCAACAGACCAATGGCTTACACTCACATTCCGGTGGAAGTTGAATAAGCAAAGATGTGTTCGTTAGAGGATGAGAGAGACAAGGATGTCCATTTTATCCATATCATTTAGCATTGTAACTGTGGTTTAAAATAATGGCATAAACTTGAAAATCCTGATGAGTCATAACAACAGCTTCCAAAATTGCCCCATGTATGGTGTTGCTTGTCAATGTTAGGATTCAACAAGCGATTCTCCTCAAATTTCAGTCAGCCCGTATCAATTAGACTTCACACTTTATGCTTCGGGGTCATACAATGCTCAATGGAATGCCCCAGGGCTTCTCCGCGACAAGCACACGTTGCGTTCGAGTCGTATTCTTGGAGAAATGGAGGTTGATGAACCTCGGCTAGGGTTATGGCTACCATTGAATTATCAAGTAGATATGGGAGCAAGTCAGCATAGGACACTGGAATTGGGGTGAATTCTACAGGCTTTCTCGCTGCAAAATTCACTTCTTGGTTGGTGTTTTTTTTTTGTTTGTGCTAAAGGTGGTCTTCGTCATTGGAAGTGCGGTAGACAGGCTTTGTGGTTGATTTAGGCATGGCCTTTGTGGATAACTGGGCGGTGGGTAAGGAGGAGGTTTGTTATTGGCTGAGTAATGACATTGTTGGGTTGGTGGGAAACTTGGCCGTATAGGAATGGCAGTCACAGCATGGGTTTCTCCCTCTTTCTCACCCTCTTCATTTGCCCCAGTTTTCTCATTCGTCCAAGCAGGATGACTAAATTTTCCTTTTTTCAGACCCACATCGATCCTTTCACTGGCAAAGACCAAATCCTCAAAGCTTTGAAGGTGCGTAGCCCACCATTTTCCATAGTAGAATACTGGTAATGTGTCTACTATCATTGTCATCGTTTTTTTTTTTCATTGAGGTGCCACTTTGAGCTGCAAGGTTCTCCACCTTTGGGCGTATTCTTTGAAAGATTTGTGCCCCCTTTTTGCACATGTTCTGTAGTTGCATCCTATCCGAAGACATTATACTGACACTGCCTAACGAAGGCAACCGCTAGGTCCTTCCAAGAATGGACTCGGGAAGGTTCCAAGTTAGTGTACCAGGTAACAGCTACCCAGTAAGTCTTTCTTTGAAGGAATGTATCAGTAATTCCTTATCTTTTGCGCATGCCCCCATCTTCCGATAAGACATCTTTAGATGGTTCTTGGGGCAAGTAGTCCCCTTGTACTTGTCAAAGTCCAGCACCTTGAACTTGGGAGGGGTGATGATATTGGGTTCTAGGAACAACTCTTTTAGGTTAGCAAAGGCATAATCTTCACCTCCTTCAATGGCCCTGAGCCTTTCCTCTAAATGATCTAACTTTTCCATTTCTGCCATAGCACGAGGGTTTTTACTTGTTGTGGAATGCAAGAGGTGTAGCTGGGGGTGATACCGAGGGCCTTCCGAAGTGTTTTCAAGGGGTATACCACCAACTGCTTGCCCTTCAGTGGCATATCCGAGCCAAGGCTCGAAGTCGGCTAGATTGTGGTGGGAAATTTCATGTGTCTCTTCCACGGTTTAAGAGACATGTGCATGATCAGTTTGGGGTTGCTGGCTCTCAATGGGTATAGGTGTGGAGTTATTGACATTCTTATTGGGAATGTACGCCACATTGGGTGGTGTATAGTTTGGGAGGCAAGCCATATGGCGGGAAGGCGTGCTTGTTTTGAATTTGCACATCATGGGGTCATCCGTACTTCCCAAATCTTTGCCTACCATATTTGAGGTTGGATAATTCATTTGGTTGAGGCCAGATGGGGGCATCGGGTTCACCTTAGCAACAGCGTTGGTAGCGGCAACCATATCGACTTCCCTTATCTTTTTCATGCTTATTATGGCCTCCATCATTGTGGCCATTTGCTCTTTCATGGCCTCCATGTCGGCCTTCATCTTCTCTTGTATCTCCTTTACTTCACCCATTACTCTAGCTCTAGCACAAGTTCGGTGAGGACGCCGTAAAGCATGTTTTTTTTTCTTTTTGATAACAATGATTAAGTTCATTTTATTTTATTTTATTTTATTTTTCAAGGAAAGAATGCAATGAGCAATGCAACCAATGAAAAGCATGGATATATGCGAATGATGTACAGTTGAAGTATTGCGAATTTTTACGCAGGATATGGGGTTGAATCAATTTAGATTTTCAACATGGTCCATGACATCTTTGTCAAGGTGAAACTGGAAGTAACAAGGACATCAATAATCCTAAATATGTTTGGCAGTAGACGAAGCAGTGATGTGACTCGATTCATCTTTTGCCCCAATTTTGCAAGACGGTTACTTCCATATTTCAACTTGACTTGATGAACCTTTTTGTAAAAGCATGAGCTTGGTTCAACCCTATAATCCAAGGAATGGCAATTCTGATCGTCAATACTTCAACAACATCTCATAGGGATGAATGACTCGGGCATACTTTAAGCTTATGCACGGAAAATGTAATTATGAAATTGAGATGCGCGAAGAAACACCATTTCCTAGTTAACCATGCATTAGGTACCATGTTCAATTATTTTGTTTTGTTGTTGTGTGTTTTTTTTTTAGAAATGGGTTTATGATCCCAACATGGTTGGCTCATGGTGCCTAACACATGCAACTAAGAATGTAGTGTGAAGTTTCACGCTTCCCCTTTTTTGTTTTTGTAGAGGAAAACACAAGGATGAGCAAACATGAAAACAAATGGTATGCAATTTTGCAGATCAAAAATTTTGTTGAACGCATATGCATGATGATGCCATGACTCATGCAAAATGTGAGGCTGGAATATGATAACGGACAAATGCAGGAACGATATGTTCATTATGATGTTATGAAGAGATGCTTATGCGATGCATGATATGAATGCATTTTACGGACACGAGAGCCCAGAAAATTATCTCTTCTTACTTGCGCATTTGGGGGCGCAGTGCCCCATGTGTACAATTAGGAAGGTGATATGGACCTTCCGGCTTCCCGTGACAAAGGACGAGACCAACATACAATGCATGCTAGAGATAAAATGCGGGAGTGACTTGATTCGCACTGATTTTTGGAGTAAAAATGTGGGATAAACTCATTTTATTCAAAAATTTATAACTAGTCAAGATCTGAGCGACAATACAAACTTCCTAGCGGTTTCTAATCATATGGTCCATTAAGTCTATCATATGTTGACAATAGCTGAGAAGTCTGTGGATCTCCTCGGGGGCGGAGTAGGTGTCCGCCATTGCTTTGGCCTTGGCTAGCAATCGGGGAAGTTCTTGACTCCTGTTCAAAGTAAGAGCAAATCGGTCCATCCTCATTGTTGCCTCTTGGTGCAATGAATCAATTACCCTTTCCCTTGCTTCCCTTTCTGCTGATATCTTGGCGTACTCATCCTCTAGCCTTTGCTCGTGAGTCGCCGCTAGATTTAGCTTCTCTTTGCACTCATCGATGATGGCCCACATATTCCCTTCAGTCTCGCTTAACTGTTGGGACAAATTTCTTTTCGACCTAAGGCAAGCCTTTAGCTCGTCCTTCAAGATCATGCCTTTGACCCGTGATGATTCCTTTCACCTCTTCGGAGCTTGAGCTCACTATTGCTGCCCTATAAAACCCCTCAAAACTTTGCTTTGGTCGTGTTCTTCCTTTCGGGCCTTCTTGGTTTCTCGTTCCAAGGCTTCAGCTGTGGCCATATTGACGTCCCTTAGTTCACCATACTCTTTTCAGACTTTGATGGCTATGGACTTGAACTTCTCTTTGACTACCCGGGCTCTTTCAAGTTTTTCCTTTAGGGCTTGTACCTCATCACTTTCTTCCGAAGCTTTAACCTCATTGTCTCTCACAGTCTTTAGATTTGGGAGCCAATCCAATCCTTGTGTCCGGACTCTTAGCCACTTATGATAGCCGCCGATGATCCCATTACTGCTTCCCCTAAGCTCCCTGTCCTTTCTTCACGCCGCATCCCATGCCTTGCGAACTCCTTGGAGTACCCTCGCGTTGTGGTCACTGAAAACCCCGTGTGATGAAAGGCGTGATGCTTTCATCTGATGGCACTCCTCTCATGGGGCAGCCAAGCTGTCTTATGGCGAGGACGGGATTATAATTAATACAACCCCTTGTTCCATCAAGGGAACATTTGGACATCCTTCGCATGAAGATAGAATCCTGATTCTTCCTTCCTTCTAGCGAGGGAACCAATTAACAGACGCCCCTCCATGCTAGCCAAGAGTTGGTCCCAATTCGCCTTTCCTTTTTCGACGCACGAGCAGTGACCTTGTAGCGGATAGACGGGCCTACCTTCTTGGAGAAAAAAGGTGTGAAACCAGCCACACATAGAGAGCCAGTGCACAACAAACAATTCGTGCACCACTCTTTTCACCTCCCCGGTCGAATGTGTCATACATGGCCAAAATGGCGTCGACCGGGCTTTCCTTGCCATGATGAAAGGCGAGGAAAGCGTCAATCGCTGCTAGGTCCACTAACCCTTCCATATTCGGAAAGAGGACAACTCCAAAGATCAAAAGCGCCAAGATGTCAATAAAAGAAAGCCCATTCGCCTTGATTTTCCAAGGCCTTTGCCATTTCCTCCAAACACTTCCTTGGTACTCCGACTACCCCATTCCTGTTTTGCTTTACCCGGTCCAACTCTTGTGCTGAGATTTTCACTACCTTGGCAACTCTTGTCGTGGAAGGATAGAACCCAGAGAAAAGATATGGCTTCCTTCCTCCCAGTGGGCATCCCAGGATTTCTTCAAACTCTTTCACAGTCGGCACTAGCTGGAAGTCCTCGAATGTGAAGCACCCTAAGGGCTGGTCATAATATTGGGTGAGTGATGCAATGGCTTCTATGGATACCTCTGCTATGGTTAACTCTAAGATCTTTCCGTAAGTCTTGCGGAAGGCTTGCATTTGGAGAGGTTCCATCAACCACCCTAATTCCTTGATGCTGGTGGTATCTAGGCTTTTAACCTTGACTTGGTAAAACCTCTTGCCGGTTTGATTTGTCTCCATGCTTACTAAAGTGAGACAAAAAGCTAGTGCAAATCAAATCTCCGATATCTCATGGGTGGAATGGATGAATGCATGAAGGAATGCATATGACACAGATGCAATCTAGGAATGCGGGGGTCCGAGGAATTCGTCCCCTTCTTAGATACAACGTCTAGGGGTAGCCAAGTGCCCCAACATACGTTTTTAAGAAGGCGACACGGACCCTCCGTTGGTTTGTTTACAGAGGGGATCAAGATAGAACCCATATGCGATGCATATGCAAAAGACGCAATACGAGAATGTACATAGCATGAGAATATTCATTGAACATAAGCAAAAGGGTATATGATACTTATGCATGGCAGTGTGAAAAAATGGCACGCAGCGTGTTTGCTTCGCGCCCCTATTTAAGGGACCTATAAGGGAGAGAACTAACTAGGCTTTTAGCAATAATCCCCAAGGTGGTCATATCTCTCTTGATGGTTTCTAGAGGTATCATCCCCTTCGAAAAACATATTGCAGCAGTAGGGACTACTAGCAACAATAAGTTTTCAAAGAGAAAAGCTCTAGATGAGGGTTCACTGTAATCAAGCAAGTCGGAGACCTAGCATGATCACAGATTCACCTCCACTCCTTATGTTCCCACGAGCCCGGGTATAGGGCCCTTTTTCACTCACAATGTGTGCAAATAGTGTTGGTGTTTGTGTGCATCAAATGAATAAATATTTACTTCATGCATACATTTT
The DNA here is from genome assembly GCF_000004515.6 of Glycine max. NCBI lineage: Eukaryota > Viridiplantae > Streptophyta > Magnoliopsida > Fabales > Fabaceae > Glycine > Glycine max. The sequence continues at coordinate 28,508,757 of NC_038253.2, read as the reverse complement.
AAAACGCACTAAAAGCAACAAAGAGTTTATATACACAAGATCATAATGAAGGGAAACCAACAAAGGGGTAAGTCACGGTAAAACATTGCAGTTGATTTAAATGGCCTAACTCTCTAAAAATAGTCCCCAGTGGAGTCGCCAACTGTCGCAACCTACCCTTCGGCGGGAGGGCGACACGTGACTCGCGGGATGCGTGTTCCACGAATGGAATACGCGCGGAGTCGCCACCAACGTTTATTTGAGGAAAACGTCGGAAAAACCGGAAAAGACGCGATCTACGAACTTTTAAGTGAAAGGTTCGGGAGTTGTATTTACGCACGGGGAAGGTATTAGCACCCCATACGTCCGTCCCAAGGGACGGCAACCTTTAATCGAATGTGCAAACATGACTTTGATTTTTTATGTTCCCTTTTTATGTCTCTATATCCTTTATACCCTTTTTATATTTTTCTCTTTTTGTGGTCGACAAGGGTGTTTCCCTTTGCTCCTACGTATTCCTCAATTTGCGATGAGGAAATCAGACCTACGTAGTTCTTTCGGAACAAAGTGTTTGGTTAAGTTGTTTTTGTCTTTTTTTGCAAAATATGTTTTTATTGAACAAAAGGTCATTTAAGGTGTTGGACCATTAAACGGTCTTTTGATTTTGAAAGGAGAGAAACGTTAAGGCGTTGGACCATTAACGATCTCTTGTTTTTGAAAGGAGAGAAACGTTAAGGCATTGGACCATTAACGATCTCTTGGGGTGGTCGACAAAAGCGGGGCTTTTGCTCCTACGTATCCTCAATTGCGATGAGGAAATCAGACCTACGTAGTTCTTTCTTATCAAGTGATTCTTTTTTACTTAAAAGGTGATCATTTTAAGGCGTTGGACCTCGATAATGATCCATTTTACTTTAGTAAGAAATTGAAATGACAAACTTCAAAAACCTATTTTTATGGACGAGCTTGACTAGGCGAGTTGATTTTAGCCTTAGTTTCACTTTAGTTATTAGTCTATTCAATTAAGAATGAGAAATCCCAAAGAGAAAATGTCCGATTGATTTTCCGCTTTATTTCACTAAAAAGATGTTTTTTTGATTATTATATTATTTTTTACCTCTTTTTGATTTCCAACGTGGTTACGGCACGACCGAAAGGTCGGAATTTATTTTAACCGAAGTTAACGGATAATACAATTCAAACGATCGGTGGAAATTTATTTTATTTTTAAGTTAAGCGAGAAATGACTTAAGTAAAATGGCTTAAGCACGTCAACAGGGGGTATAAAAGTAAATGAAATGAGAATAAAAATACACGAAACACAATGTGGACCACGATGAGTACATAGAATGAATCGAAAAGCTTGGTTCGAGGTACTTACCCGTTGAAACCTTTGCGAAATTCTTCACGGAAAACGTTACGGAAACGTTTCGGAAGCGCCTCGGCTTAGATTTTCTTCACGGAAACAATTTTTCCAAGCAAATTCGAAAGAGAGAGAAGTGCCTAAGGGGCCGAACCCTTTTCTTCTTCACTTCCTCCCCTATTTATAGCAAAATAGGGGAGATGCTTGCCGCCCAGCTCGCCCAGGCGAGCTCAGCTCGCCCAGGCGAGCCAAGTTGCTTCCTCTAGAAGCAACAGCCTTCTGGAGAAATCTTCTAGAAGGCCCAAGTGGGCCTGGGTGCTATTTGCACCCCCATTTTTACTAAGCACACCCCCCTCTACTTTTTTTTGGTGATTCTTTTTTCATAAAGTTACGGAAACTTACGAATTTCGTAACGATACTTGTTTTCTTTCCGTAATGTTACGGAACCTTGCGGATTACATAATCATCCCCTTTTTGACTTACGGAATGTTACGGAACCTCACTTAATTATGCAACGATGCTTCCATTTGATTTCCGGTGTGTCACGGAAACTTACGGATTGTGCATCAATATTTTTTGGTTTTCCGGCATGTCCTAGAATTTCACAAATTGCCTAATGATGGGTGCCAAGCACCTCACAAGGACCAAAGAAAAGGCGTATGTCATCAAGCAAAGGTCCCCGGACGAAATTAGGGTATGACACTTATTTAAAACAAACAATAGTAATAATTACTGTGAATTCAAAGGATACTGGGCTGCTTTGCAGCGACGTTCTCTGCTTGTCCAGCGCCGGGAAGGGATGACGATCGGTCGGTCGTGACCCTATCCTCCATTTGCGTCCGTTCCTAAGTACCTGCAAGTAGGAAACAAACAATGTGCGGCCAATCGTGACCGGGTCATCGTCTTACCTTGGTTGATTTCTGCCGTCAACTTTGTCTCGACTTCTGATCGTGGCCTAAGACGATTCTGCCCCTGTTACCACAAGATATGCATGTTGTCATACCCTAATTTCGTCCGGGGACCTTTGCTCGATGACGTGCGACCATTCTTTGGTCCTCGTGAGGTGCTTGGCACCCATCATTAGGCAATTTGTGAAATTCCAGGACATGCCGAAAAACCAAAAAAATATTGATGCACAATCCGTAAGTTTCCGTGACACACCGGAAATCAAATGGAAGCATCGTTGCATAATTAAGTGAGGTTCTGTAACATTCCGTAAGTCAAAAAGGGGATGATTATGTAATCCGCAAGGTTCCGTAACATTACGGAAAGAAAACAAGTATCGTTACGAAATTCGTAAGTTTCCGTAACTTTACGAAAAAAGAATCACCAAAAAACAGCAGAGGGGGGTGTACTTAGTAAAAATGGGGGTGCAAATAGCACCCAGGACCACTTGGGCCCTCCGGAATATTCCTTCAGAAGGCGGTTGCTTCTGGAGGAAGCAACCCTGCTCGCCTGGGCGAGCTGGGCGGCAACCACCTCCCCTATTTTGCTATAAATAGGGGAGGAAGGCAAGAAGGAAGGGGTTCAGCCCCTTAGGCACTTCTCTCTCTTTCGAATTTGCTTGGAAAAATTGTTTCCGTGAAGAAAATCTAAGCCGAGGCGCTTCCGAAACGTTTCCGTAACGTTTTCCGTGAGGAATTTCGCAAAGATTCCAACCGTTCTTCGACGTTCTTCATTCGTTCTTCATCGTTCTTCGATCTTCAACGGGTAAGTACCTCGAACCAAGCTTTTCGATTTATTCTATGTGCCCGTAGTGGTCCACATTGTGTTTCGTGCATTTTTATTCTCGTTTTGTTTACTTTTTATACCCCCTGTTGACGTGCTTAAGCCATTTTACTTAAGTCATTTCTCGCTTAACTTAAAAATAAAATAAATTTCCACCGAACGTTTGAATTGTATTATCCATTAACTTCGGTTAAAATAAATTCCGACCGTTCGGTCGTGCCGTAACCACGTTGGAAATCAAAAAGAGGTAAAAAATAATATAATAATCAAAAAGACATCTTTTAGTAAAATAAAGCGGAAAATCAAGTGGACGTTTTCTCTTTGGGATTTCTCATTCTTAATCGAATTGATTATTAACTAAAAGTGAAACTAAAGGCTAAAATCAATTCGCCTAGTCAAGCTCGTCCATAAAAAATAGGCTTTTGAAGTTTGTCATTTCATTTCCTCACTAAGTAAAATGGATCATTTTTAAGGTCCAACGCCTTAAAATGATCACCTCTTAAAGTAAAAAAAAGAATCACTTGATAAAAAAGAACTATGTAGGTCTGATTTTCTCATCCCAAATTGAGGAATACGTAGGAGCAAAGGGAAACACCCTTGTCGACCACAAAAAAGGGAAAAATATAAAAAGGGTATAAAAGGATATAAGGACATAAAAGGGAACATAAAAAATCAAAGTCATGTTTGCACATTCGATTAAAGGCTGCCGTCCCTTGGGGCGGACGTATGGGGTGCTAATACCTTCCCCGTGCGTAAATACAACTCCCGAACCTTTCACTTAAAAGTTCGTAGATCGCGTCTTTTCCGGTTTTTCCGACGTTTTCCTCAAATAAACGTTGGTGGCGACTTCGCGCGTATTCCTTTCGTGGAACACGCATCCCGCGAGTCTCGCGTCGCCCTCCCGCCGAAGGGTAGGTTGCGACAGTTGGCGACTCCACTGGGGAATGTTTTTAGAGAGTTAGGCCATTTAATTTTGTGCAATGTTTTACCGTGACTTACCCCTTTGTTGGTTTCCTTTCATTATGTTCTTGTGTATATAAACTCTTTGTTGCTTTTAGTGCGTTTTAAATGTATGCATGAAGTAAATATTTATTCATTTGATGCACACAAACACCAACACTATTTGCACACACTGTGAGTGAAAAAGGGCCCTATACCCGGGTTCATGGGAGCATAAGGAGTGGAGGTGAATCTGTAATCATGCTAGGTCTCCGACTTGCTTGATTATAGTGAACCCTCATCTAGAGCTTTTCTCTTTGAAAACCTATTGTTGCTAGTAGTCCCTACTGCTACAATATGTTCGTCAAAGGGGATGATACCTCTAGAAACCATCAAGAGAGATATAACTACCTTGGGAATTATTGCTAAAAGCCTAGTTAGTTCTCTCCCTTATAGGTCCCTTCAATAGGGGCACGAAGCAAACACGCTGCGTGCCATTTTTCACACTGCCATGCATGAGTATCATATACCCTTTTGCTTATGTTCGGTAAATATTGTCATACTGTGCACATTCACGCATTGTGTCTTTTGCATAGGCATTGCATATGGGTTCTGTCTTGATCCCTACTGTAAACAAACCAACGGAGGGTCCGTGTCGCCTTCTTAAAAACGTGCGTTGGGGCATTTCGCTACCCCTAGATGTCGTATCTAAGAAGGTGACAAATTCCCCGGACCCCCGTATTCGTAAATTGCATCTGTGTCATATGCATTTCTTCATGCATTCATCCATCCCACCCATGAGATATCGGAGTTTTGATTTGCACCAGCTTTTGTCTCACTTTAGTAAGCATGGGAACAAATCAAACCGGCAAGAGGTTCTACCAAGTCAAGGTCAAAAGCCCAGATACCACCAGCATCAAGGAATTAGGGCGGTTGATGGAACCCCTCCAAATGCAAGCCTTCCGCAAGACTTACGGAAAGATCTTAGAGTTGACCATAGCAGAGGTGTCCATAGAAGCCATTGCATCACTCACCCAATCCTACGACCAGCCTTTGAGATGCTTCACATTCGGAGACTTCCAATTAGTACCAACCATTGAAGAATTTGAAGAAATTCTAGGATGTCCTCTCGGGGGAAGAAAACCATATCTTTCCTCCGGATGTCTCCCCTCTTTGAGCAGAATTGCAACTGTGGTCAAGGATTCAGCAAGAGGTTTGGACCGCATAAAACAGACTCGGAACGGCATAGCGGGCCTACCACAGAAGTACCTAGAAGACAAGGCGAGGGGTATGGCCAATCAAGGAGACTGGGTCCCGTTTATGGATGTGTTAGCTTTGCTAATTTTTGGGGTCGTCCTCTTTCCAAACGTGGATGGTTTGGTAGACTTAGCAGCAATCGACGCTTTCCTTGCCTACCACCATAGCAAGGAAAGTCCGGTGGTAGCTGTCTTGGCAGATCTATTTGACACATTTGACTGAAGGTGCGAGAAGAGTAGCGCACGGATCATCTGTTGCTTACCCGCCCTCTGTGTTTGGTTGGTTTCACACTTGTTCCAACAAGACACAAGACATCCATGTCCGCTCCTGAGCCATCGCTCGTGTACTGAAAAGAGGAGAATGGATTGGGACCAGCTCTTGGCCGGGATAGGAGGTAGAACAATCAGTTGGTTCCCCCGATGGAAGGAAGGAAAAGAAGGAGTCCTTTTCTCATGTGGAAGATACCCAAACATTCCGCTGGTAGGAACGAGGGGTTGTATTAATTACAATCCCACGCTCGCTATAAGACAACTAGGGTACCCCATGAGGGGAGCACCGACGGAAGAAAGCATGTCTCCTTTCCTTGTGAGGGATCTCGGCGCACAAAATTCCAAGACTATACAAAGAATCCATAAGGCATGGGAAACCCCGTTAAGGAAAGATCAAGAGCTTAGAGGCATTCGTAATGGCATCATTGGTGGGTACCACGAATGGCTGAAAGTTCGCATACGAGGTTTAGATTGGCTCGCCAAGTTAAAAGTCGTCAGCAAAGAGAATTTTGAAGCACCGGAAGAGGACGAAGGAGTCCAAGCTCTCAAAAGCGAGTTAGGAAAGGCAAGACTCGCCAAGGAGAAGTTCAAGTTGGCTGCTACACACGTTCGGAAGGAGTGTGCCGGGTTACGGGAAGAGAATGCAATTACCGCAAGAGCCCTTGAACAAGAGACCAAGAGGGCTCGCAAGGAAGAGTATGGCCGGAACAAATTTCGCGGAGCTCTATGGGGTAGCAATAATGAACTCAAGTTGCGAAGGGAAGAAAGGGACCAGTCGCGAGCACATAGCATGGTTCTGAAAGAGGAGTTGATTGCTTGTTCAAGGTCCAAAAGAAGCTTGTCTCAGCGTTTATGCGAGACAGAGACCAACATGTTAGCTATCATCGCCAAGTACCAAGAAGAGTTAGGTCTAGCCACGGCCCACGAGCATAGAATCGCGGATGAGTATGCCCAAGTATACGCGGAAAAAGAGGCTAGAGGAAGGGTGATCGACTCTTTACACCAAGAGGCAACCATGTGGATGGATCGGTTTGCTCTTACCTTGAACGGGAGTCAAGAACTTCCCCGATTGTTAGCCAAGGCCAAGGCGATGGCACACACCTACTCCGCCCCCGAAGAGATTCATGGGCTTCTCGGCTATTGTCAGCATATGATAGACTTAATGGCCCACATAATTAGAAATCGTTAGGAAACTTGTATGGTCTCTCAGACCTTGACTAGATATGACTTCCTTTTTGAAATAAAATGAGTTGGTCCCATGTTTCTACTCCAAAAGCTTGTGCAAATCAAATCACTCCTACATCTCATCTCTAGCATGCATTTTCTTTCTTTACCCACTCCTCACGTTTGGTTTTTTAGGGAAAAACACCATAACTAAACGCGCCGCAAGGGATCCCTATCGCACCAGATCCAAATCTAGAACGATGGGTGATCAAGAGGAGACGCAGGAACAGATGAAAGCCGACATGTCGGCTCTGAAAGAACAAATGGCCTCCATGATGGAGGCCATGTTAGGTATGAAGCAGCTCATGGAGAAGAGCGCGGCCACTGCCGCCGCTGTCAGTTCGGCTGCCGAAGCAGACCCGACTCTCTTGGCAACTACGCACCATCCTCCCTCAAACTGTTGATACACTTCTTTCAGGATAGCTTGGCCGGAGCTGCGGTAGTGTGGTACACTAATTTGGAAGCTTCCCGTATCCGTACTTGGAAGGATCTGATTACCGCCTTCCTAAGGCAGTATCAGTACAATTCTGATATGGCTCCTGACCGTACTCAACTGCAGAATATGTTTAAGAAAGAGGGTGAAACCTTTAAAGAATATGCGCAGCGATGGAGGGATTTGGCGGCACAAGTAGCTCCTCCCATGGTTGAGAGAGAGATGATCACCATGATGGTAGACACTCTGCCAGTGTTCTACTATGAGAAGCTAGTGGGTTACATGCCGTCCAGCTTTGCGGATCTGGTGTTTGCCGGGGAAAGAATCGAGGTTGGATTGAAGAGAGGAAAGTTTGATTACGTTTCCTCCACAAACGTGAACGCCAAAAGAATCGGGGCAACAGGGGCAAAAAGGAAGGAAGGAGATGCCCATGCCGTCTCTTCAACACCCACGTGGGTCAAACCCCAGCAAACACCTCATGGTACCCATCAGTACGCGCAACATCACCCAAGCTTCTCGGCTCATGCTGGGAACGCCTCTAGTTCAACACCCGTGCAGCCTAAAGCACCCACCCAGAGGGAAGCTCCCCAAGTTCCAACTCCGAACACAACTCGACCGGCCGGTAATTCCAACACGACAAGGAACTTCCCTCCGAGGCCATTGCCGGAATTCACCCCGCTCCCAATGACGTACGAAGATCTTCTACCATCCCTCATCGCCAATCATTTGGCCGTGGTAACTCCCGGAAGGGTCCTCGAACCCCCTTTCCCGAAGTGGTATGACCCTAATGCAACTTGCAAGTACCATGGGGGTGTCCCAGGGCATTCCGTCGAAAAATGCTTGGCCCTTAAATACAAGGTCCAACATTTAATGGATGCCGGATGGCTGACTTTCCAAGAGGATCGACCCAATGTGAGGACCAACCCGCTCGCCAATCATGGAGGGGGAGCAGTTAATGCAGTTGAATCCGATAGGCCGCACAGGTCTAAACCTTTAAGGGATGTGGCAACCCCTAGGAGGTTTATCTTTGAGGCCCTACAAAAGGGAGGTGTAATTCCCCATAGTGGGTGTAAGGAGGATTCCTGTCTGCTACATTCCGGCGAGATGCATGACATGGAGACGTGTTTGGAAGTAGAGGAATTGTTACAGCGGATGATAGACCAAGGTCGACTAGAAGTCGGCATTGAAGGAAAAGAAGAGCAGCATATATGCATGCAATCTACGGAGGGGAGCGGTGTTGCGAAGCCCAAACCCTTGGTGATATACTTCACTAAAAGTGCAGCCTCGCAAAAGCCCGGGCACCCCTTAATGGCCAAACCTGTTCCTTTCCCGTATCAAAATAGTCACGCGGTCCCGTGGAGATATACACCTCCGGGGAAGAAGGAAGAAGAAGTCACTGACGTCAGCTCGCTGTCAGCTAAAGTAACAAATATCACGGGGCTGAGTGGTGTGACTCGTAGTGGTCGTGTGTTCGCACCTCCGGACCTACCAGTCCAACCCGCCGACGTCAAAGGAAAAGGAAAAGTGGTGGAGGAACAAGATGGCGAAGCACCCCACGCTTCAAATAAAGATATTCCAGCAAAGGGGCCCCCAGAGAAAAAGGATGGTAGAAAGGAGGTGTCGCTAGAGGAAGCCAGCGAGTTCCTTCGCATAATTCAGCAGAGCGAATTCAAGGTTATCGAACAGCTCAACAAAACCCCGGCTAGGGTCTCGCTGCTGGAGTTACTTATGAGCTCCGAGCCTCATCGGGCTCTGCTAGTAAAAGTGCTGAACGAGGCTCATGTGGCCCAAGATATCTCGGTAGAAGGTTTCGGAGGGCTGGTCAACAATATCACTGCCAACAACTATCTTGCCTTCGCCGAAGAAGAAATCCCCGCCGAGGGGAGAGGGCATAATAAGGCTTTACACGTATCAGTCAAGTGTATGGACCATATCGTAGCCAAGGTGCTCATCGATAATGGTTCCAGTTTAAACGTGATGCCTAAGAGCACTTTGGAGAAGTTACCATTCAATGTTTCCCACTTAAAACCAAGTTCAATGGTGGTTCGGGCCTTCGACGGCACTCGCCGAGAGGTTAGGGGAGAGATCGATCTCCCAGTACAAATAGGCCCTCACACCTGTCAAGTCACCTTCCAAATAATGGATATTAATCCTCCCTACAGCTGCCTATTGGGGCGTCCATGGATCCACTCAGTGGGAGTCGTGCCGTCTACGCTCCACCAAAAGCTGAAATTCGTAGTAGAAGGGCACTTGGTCATCGTGTCAGGCGAGGAAGATATCTTGGTAAGCTGCCCATCCTCCATGCCTTATGTGGAAGCCGCAGAAGAATCGTTAGAAACTGCTTTCCAGTCTTTTGAGGTGGTCAGCATTTCCTCCGTGGACTCCCTCTTTGGGCAGCCTAGTCTGTCCGATGCAGCGGTAATGATGGCCCGAGTTATGTTGGGGAACGGTTATGAGCCCGGGATGGGTTTAGGAAAAAACAACGGCGGCATAACTAGACTGATAAATACCCAAGGTAATCGTGGGAAGTATGGTTTAGGCTATAAGCCCACTCAGGCAGACATGAAAAGAAGCATCGCGGGAAGGAAGAACAATGGTCAAAGTTCGCGTTGGAGACAAGAAGGTGAAGGAAGCCCGCCCTGCCACATAAGTAGAAGCTTTATAAGCGCGGGTTCGGGAGACAAAGGTCAAGCGTTCGCGATATGCGAAGATGATATTTCGAGTACTTTGGATTTGGTACGACTATGCCCTCCTGATTTCCAGCTGGGAAATTGGCGAGTGGAGGAACGCCCCGGCATTTACGCAACTAGCATAATGTAAACCTTTACGGTTTTAAAAGCTCTATAGTTGGGCCTAGGCTTTAGAGTTTTTCCTTTTGTTAAGGCTTTGTGTCTTTTGTTTTTGAATTTATAATACAAGGATCTTGCTTCATCTGTTCCTGGTCTCTACCCATTCTCATTCATTTGCATGTTTACTTCTTTTTCTGAAACGGCAGATCCGATGACGAGTCCCCCGAAGGTACTAATACCTGGGACCCGTCTATCGACTTCGAGCAAGAGATGAATCAAACGGATGTGGGACTTCCTTCGGAACTAGAAAGAATGGTCGCCCATGAGGACCAAGAAATGGGGCCTCATCAAGAAGAAACAGAGCTAGTAGACTTAGGAATTGGCAGTGGAAAGAGGGAAGTAAAGATAGGTACAGGCATTACCGCACCTATCCGTGAAGAATTAATAATCCTGCTAAAAGACTACCAAGACATCTTTGCTTGGTCATACCAAGATATGCCCGGTTTGAGTTCTGACATTGTGCAGCACCGATTACCTCTAAATCCCGGGTGTTCCCCGGTAAAACAGAAATTAAGGAGGATGAAGCCCGAAACATCCTTGAAGATAAAAGAAGAAGTGAAGAAGCAATTTGACGCTGGATTTCTGGCCGTCGCTCGGTATCCAGAATGGGTTGCCAACATCGTACCAGTTCCTAAAAAAGATGGGAAAGTACGAATGTGTGTAGATTATCGGGACCTGAATCGGGCCAGTCCCAAGGACAATTTTCCTTTACCACACATCGATATCCTCGTAGATAACACGGCCAATTTCGCTTTATTTTCCTTCATGGACGGTTTCTCTGGTTACAATCAGATAAAGATGGCGCCCGAGGATATGGAAAAGACTACTTTCGTCACCCTGTGGGGAACGTTCTGTTACAAGGTGATGTCCTTTGGACTCAAGAATGCCGGGGCAACTTATCAACGGGCCATGGTAGCTTTGTTCCATGATATGATGCATCAAGAAATCGAGGTCTACGTGGACGACATAATTGCTAAATCTAAATCCGAGGAAGAACACCTTGTCAACCTGCGGAAATTGTTCGAAAGGCTTAAGAAATATCAATTAAGGTTGAACCCCGCTAAGTGTACCTTTGGGGTCAAATCAGGGAAATTGCTTGGTTTCGTTGTAAGCCAGAAAGGGATAGAGGTAGACCCCAAAAAAGTGAAGGCTATCCTTGAGATGCCGGAACCCCGTACAGAGAGGCAAGTCCGAGGGTTCCTGGGGCGCCTGAATTATATTGCCAGATTCATATCGCAGCTCACCGCCATTTGTGAGCTGTTGTTTAAACTCTTGCGCAAAAACCAAACTGATCGGTGGAATGAGGATTGCCAAGAGGCTTTTGGAAGGATCAAAAAGTGCCTAATGAATCCTCCCGTGCTTATGCCACCAGTACCTGGAAGGCCTCTCATTTTGTACATGACAATCTTGGACGAATCAATGGGGTGTATGCTGGGGCAACATGGTGAACCCGACGTGAAGGTATGTATTTCTCATTACATTCTTTCCTTGAAATAATAAAAAAATCATTGTGCTAAGAAAGAAAGACTATGCTTTACGGCACCCTTACCAGACACGTGCCAAGGTAAGGATAATGTGTGACATAGAGCAAGTACAGGAGCAAATGAAGGCCGATATGGTGGCCATGAAGGAGAAAATGACAATGATTATGGAAGCAATGATGAGCATGAGGAAGATGATGGAGATCAATGTTGCTACAACTGTTGCTGCTAGCACTGCTACTGAGAGGGACTCGATTCATCCTCCTAGTTTCAATCAAGTAAGTCCTCCAGTCTCAGCTGTAGTAGGTCAAGGAGGCAAGGCAGCAAAAAATGCATGTGGGCCTCATTATGTCCAGGTCCAGAGTAAGTCTTCTTTTCCACCATATGGTTTGCCTCCCAATTATATACTGCCTACTATTGTATACGCTTCTGGTGAGAATATTGGTAATTTTGCACCCATTTTCACTGAAAATCAACAACCCCAACCCGATCATACTCATGTACATGTCTCTCAATCTATGGGGAAAACACATGATGCTCCAAAGGACCACACTCTAGCCGATTTCAGGGTTTATCCGGGATATACCACTGAAGGGCATGCATTTCCTGGTGTCCCCATGTTGAACGCTCTGGGGTGACCTCAGTATCGACCACCACCCCAACCCTTATATATTGTGATGGAGGGAGGGCCTCCTGCTATAGTTGAGAAAGGAAAATTTGATCATATAAAGGAAAGGCTGAGGGCCATTAAAGGAGGAGGAAATTATGCCTTTGCTGACATGGCAGAGTTATGATTAGTACCCGACGTGGTTATTCCTCAGAAGTTCAAGGTGCCAGATTTTGATAAGTACAAAGGAACCACTTGCCCAAAGAATCACCAAAAAATGTATTCCTCCGAAGTTCAAGATATTGATGCATTTTTTCCAAGAGAGTCTCGCTAGGGCAGCTATTACCTGGTATACTAACCTAGAACCTTCCCTGATCTGCTCCTAGAAGGACCTAATGGATGCCTTCATTAGGCAGTATCAGTATAACTCTGATATGGCTTCAGATAGAATGCAGCTACAAAATATGTGCAAGAGAGACAATGAATCTTTCAAAGAATATGCCCAAAGGTGGAGAGATCTGGAAACTCAAGTAGCACCCCCAAAAACAGAGAAAGAGATTATCACAATGATAGTAGACGCGTCACCGGTGTTCTACTATGAAAAAAATGGTGGGTTACACACCTTCAAGTTTTACAGATTTGGTCTTCGCCAGCAAAAAGATCAAAGTGGATCTGAAAAGAGGCAAATTTAATCATCCTGCTTGGACGACTGAGAAAACTAGGGCAAATAAAGAGGGTGAGAAAGAGGGAGAAACCCATGCTATGACTGCCATTCCTATACGGCCAAGTTTCCCACCAACCCAACAATGTCATTACTCAGCCAATAACAAACCTCCTTACCCACCACCCAGTTATCCACAAAGGCCATCCCTAAATCAACCACAAAGCCTGTCTACCGCACTTCCAATGACGAAGACCGCCTTTAGCACAAACCAAAAAACACCAACAAAAAGGAATTTTGCAGCAAAAAGCCTGTAGGGTTCACCCCAAATTCCGTTGTCATATGCTAAACTTGATCCCCTATCCACTCGATAATTCAATGGTAGCCATAACCCCAACCAAGGTTCCTCAACCTCCATTTTTCTGAGGATACGACTCGAACGCAACGTGTGCTTATCGTGGAGGAGCCCCGGGGCGTTCCATTGAGCATTATAGGGCTCTGAAGCGTAAGGTGCAAGGTCTAATTGATGCGGGCTGGCTGAAATTTGAGGAGAATTGTGTGTAAATCCTGACATTGACAAGAGATGCCACACATGGGGCAATTTTGAAGGCTGTTGTTAGGTGTCTCTAATGACTCATCAGGATTTCCAAGTTTATGCCATTATTGTAAACCACAGTTACAATGTTAAATGAAATGGATAAAGTTGATATCTTTGTCCCTCATCCTCTCACAAACGCATGTTTGCTTATTCAACTTTCACTGGAATGTGGGTGCAAGCCATTGGTCTGTTTGCTCAAGCGACCTGCGCTCCTGAGTGTTGACTTCTAAGACTGTTCAATCAGAGATTACTCGTCTTGCACGTTGGTGGGGGTGCCGTAAAACAACGAGTAAAGTTCAAAACAAATAAGTTTCAAAATAAAAAATAAGTTTCAAAATAAAAAATAAAAAGGCATTTGATTGACTGTGTTTTCAAGTAAAAATATAGACGTTCATGTGACCTTATTTTGTCTTTTTAGAGAGAAGTAGGATGTTGGACAAATGGCCTCAGTTACCTTAAGAAAAAGGGGGTTGAATCAAGATGCAAAGACTATTCCCCAATTGAACTTTCACTCTCTCTTTTCGGATTAACAATGCACATAGGGACAACCCTTCCCTTGTGTTCAAGAATCCCCTACAACAAGAGACCCATGGTCTCTTAATCCCTTTTCAGAAATAAGAAGAAGAGAAGAAGAGGTCTCTCTTAAAAGAGATGGGTTATACAATGAAGATCAATCAAAATTCTTTATTGAATATGCAAGTGGTTGACCAAGGAATCTTTTGAGAGGATAAAGACATTTCAGTTTGGAAAAACTCTTAATCTTTTGAGAGGATAAAACTTTTTTGGGCAATGAAAACTCTCTTTAAATTTGTGTTTCCAAGTCACATATAAATAGACCTTTGATGGCCATTCATAAACCATTTGAACAGATGTGACTCTTGGAAATTACATTCTGAAAATCCCCTCTGGTAATCAATTACAAGACTTGTGTAATCGATTACAGGTTTTAAAAATTTGAATTAAAACGTTCAATAAACTACTGGTAATCAATTACCGTCCATGTGTAATCAATTACACGTTATAAATTTTGAATTCAAATTTCTAGTGACTGTTATAAACATTTTTCAGCTGCTGGTAATCGATTACCAGAGAGCAAATCTCAATTTGAAATGATAGAATTCTTTGGTCAAACCTTTTGTTTTTTCAATTTGGAAACTTCTTCCAAAAGATTCTAGAAATCAACTTGATCATATATCTTGACTTTCTTGGATTCTTGTCTTGAATAAAACTTAGAAGCACTTGATCCTTTAGCATCATCAAGACATCAAAACATCTTGCTTCTACATAGGAGTCATTTGACTTAATCCATCAGCTGAAAAATCCTTCAACTATTTCTCGTCCTTGGAAAATTCTTTTTGCAAGAATCAATTGCGTCTTTCATTCTTCCTCACTACGAGGTTGTGAAAACAAGACAACAATTGGTACCTCTAAGCCCTACACTGGGGCAATGAAAGGCCCCATGCATAAACCTCAAACGAACCTAGGGGCAGATTAGAAGTTCTCACTCAATAGGTTCCCAGCTACAAGGTCATGACGAAAGACAACGATTGGTACCTCAAAGCCTTACACTGGGGCAATGAGGGGCACCGTGCATGAGCCTCAAGTGAACATAGGGGCCGATCAAAAGTTCTCACCCATCGATGTTTTTAACAAAAAAAGGGGGGACAAACCCTAGGATTTCAATGGATTGATCAAACATCAAACGACTCCATTGCCGTCGCTCCAAAATGGTCAAGTGACTAAATCAAACAGAACACACACTCTGAGGGAGTTCCCGGAGAGATTTGCAAAAAGATAGGATGAGGTTGCATGAATTATCACCTCTTTCAAAAGGACAGTCAATCTGTGTTTTCCAAAAAAAAAAAAAATTAAATCAAAATCAAAATCACAAAATAGGGAAAGAATGTCATGAACGTTGTACAACTTTCCATTACATTGCATTGTTTCATATGAAGTCTGCATTTACCGCATTTCAAGACAAAGGTTGCATGCATCTGCATCCCTAAAAATCATGTTAACTGCATAGATTTCCTACATCTAATATCCAGTCGTGTGGATTTGGGATGACCGACCCTCTCGATGAGTCGATCTCTTGCTTTCTCATAAAGGTGAACCCTTGGGTACTAGTTACCCTCACCTTCAGAGGACTACACGTCCTCACCTTCAGAGGGCTACACGCCCTCGCCATCAGAGGACTGCATGTCCTCACCTTCGTAGGGCTACACGCTCTCACCATCAGAGGGCTACACACCTTCACCTTCCAAGGACTACATGTCCTCATCTTTAGAGGACTACATGCCCTCACCTTTAGAGGGCTACACGCCCTCACCTTGAGAGGACTACACGTCCTCGCCTTGAGAGGACTACACGTCCTCACCATCAGAGGGCTGCACGCCCTCACCTCCAGAGGACTACACGTCCTAGCCTTGAGAGGGCTACCCGCCCTCGCCTTGGGTACTAGTTACCCTCACCTTCAGAGGACTACACGTCCTCACCTTCAGAGGGCTACACGCCCTCGCCATCAGAGGACTGCATGTCCTCACCTTTGTAGGGCTACACGCCCTCACCTTTAGAGGACTACACGTCCTCGCCAACAGAGGGCTGCACGCCCTCACCTTGAAAGGACTACACGTCCTCGCCATCAGAGGGCTGCACGCCCTCACCTTGAGAGGACTACACGTCCTCGCCATCAGAGGGCTGCACGCCCTCACCTTGAGAGGACTACACGTCCTCGCCTTGAGAGGGCTGCACGCCCTCACCTTTAGAGGGCTACATGTCCTCATTTTCAGTGTGCTCCACATCCACACCTTAAGAGAATTTAAGGTCCTCTGCCCTTAAATGCTTAACCGAGACTTGCACTCCCGGTTAAGGGGCCAGTAGTTTCCTTTTAGCGGTTCCTGGGCCACCCCCTGATATTGGAGGAGGGCCAACTGTGCGATCACAACCAGAGAGGGAGGCTATCACACTGCTACTATGCATACCGGGGCAAGATTTCACCCGTGCCGCTGCAAAGAGACGAGTGCGGATCATGCGCACCAACATGACCACTCTTACACAGATATAGATGACATTGCTACTTAGCAACATTCTGCCCAGCGACCGCAATGCCAATCTCCCCCTGCAAAAGTATCAGTTGGTCTGTGTCGTCCCGACATGGGTAAGTATGCATATAGTTCAACTGATTTCTGATACCATCTATTGTTTGCAGGGATCGCACCCACAAGACACCCAGTGGACCCGGAAAAGTCCAACAGGGCCCTGGGGTTTCCAGCTCTGGTTACGGGCCTCTATCAGTCCTACAGGGTGCCCGTACCCCGCCGGCAAGGTCACGTCATCATAGGTAAGTATGCACCTCCCCCAACTGATTTCTTATTTCATCTATTGTTTGCAGGGATCGCGCCTGCAAGACACCCAGTGGACCCGAAGAAGTCCAACAGGGTCTTGGAGTTGTCAAGCTCTAATTACGGGTCTCTGTCAGTTCTACAGAGTACCTGTCACCTCCAGCAAGGGCATCAGGCCCCCTACTAATCGAGCTTTCATCAAGAAGTACTGCGTCTCCAGGCAGGCGCAGGGTGAAACACCACAGCAGCCTGGGGATGGCCGGCAGCGGGCAACAGACGCACCGCCATCACCTCTAGAGTTCACCTCAGCTCATCCACAAAAAGGTTAGAGCGTTGCTTACGACCCATGGCCGACCAATAAGCGACCAAGTCCAAAGCCAAAGGTAAGCAAAGTACTACGTCAGTGACCGACAAGTCATAAGGCGTCCAGCTAAAGACGTTAAAGAAGCGCTACTAGGAGGCAACCTAGTACCTTTTGAATCTGTGCTTGTTATTTGATCACTTTTCATAGTAAGACACACCTAGTTGCTCATGATCCTAGGAATTTAAATAAAACGAGCACAAGCTCGGAAGGTAGTCATACCTCACAAAATATATATATGTATGTTTAGGTAGAAAGATACCTTAGATATGCATGTATGTAAACAAAAACACGCTTCACAAAATATATATATGTATGTTTAGGTAGCAAGATACCTTAGATATGCATGTATGTAGCAAAAAGATACCTCACAAAATATATATATGTATGTTTAGGTAGCAAGATACCTTGGATATGCATGTATACAGCAAAAATACCTTACAAAACATATATATGTATGTTTAGGTAGCAAGATACCTTGGATATGCATGTATATAGCAAAAATACCTCGCAAAAATATACACATGTTTAGGTAGCAAAATACCTCATGAAAAAAAAAAAGGGAAAAAAGAAAACAAACAAGAAAAAGAAATAAACAAATGATAATGATAAAAAAAAAAGAAGAAGGAGAAAAAAGAAAATAAGTTGTCTAGCTGAAAAACCAACATGCTTTTGAAAAGAGATGACTTCCAACTTTTCTTTGAAAAAAATTCACTGATCATAACTAGTTTTTGGAAAAAATGTGTACACCTGAAGGGTGAATGCTATGAAATTTCCCCGGACGCCTGAAATGGACTCGGATGAATGCACAAATTGATAAAAGAACATATTTTGGAAACATTGGGTTGATTTAAAATAGAGGAAATGAATCCTGAGCCCTAGCATCACATGACCATAAAAATTTGACACTTGAGTGTCCGCATAGGTGCATGCATGACCAGTTTTGCATAAAGTTTCTAAATCATCATTTTTGCATTTGTGTCATGGAAATAATGTGGGGCATCCCTTTTATCCTTGAGCCAAACCAAACCCCGACATGTATCATGTCTAGCCATTCTACAAACCGTGATCCAAAATCATGACTCACTATAATCCTTACCCTCGGAAGCAAAAAAGGAAAGAAGGAAAATTTCCAATCAAAGAGAAAGCAAAAAGAAAAGAAAGGAAATTCCCAATCAAAAAAGTGGGAGAAAGCAAAAAGAAAAGAAAGGAAATTCCCAATCAAAGAGTGGGAGAAAGCAAAAAGAAAAGAAAGAAAATTCCCAATCAAAGAATGGGAGAAAGAAAAAAAAAAAGAGAAAAGAAGGAAAGAACTGATCAAGGATCGAAAGAAAACAGAAGAAATGTGCTGAGAGGTCTTTGGACCGGACAATATCTGAACAATACAGAATTGTCACCAAATGAACGAAAAAAAAGAAGGAAAGGGAAGCACGACCTAAAATA
Organism: Glycine max; assembly: GCF_000004515.6. NCBI lineage: Eukaryota > Viridiplantae > Streptophyta > Magnoliopsida > Fabales > Fabaceae > Glycine > Glycine max. Next base: position 28,490,224 of record NC_038253.2, on the reverse strand, counting down.
GTCTTCTCCCTTTGATTACCAACCAAAATCCCGTGCGCTAGCGACTTTTTTTCTCGCCCCGCACTAAACAAAAACAGAAAAAGAAAAAAGCCAGAAAAATCAAAAGCCTAAAACACACAAAAGCCTAAAAAAAAAACCACCAAAAGAACCCATTCCCAAGGGAAGCCCTATTGATCCATGATCACGCATGTGATTTTTGATTTGATAGGAAATAGTTTGCAAAGTCAAGTCATGACATATCTATGGTTCGGAATTAGGATGAAACACTTACCTGTGCGAGATTGATACACTTTGAGTGATTTCTTCTATTTTTGTCAAACCCAGTGTTTCCTCTAAATGTTCATTTAGAAACGAAATGCTAACATCCAAAATCTCATTTATGGTTATGGGGGGATTTCATCAGTAGACTCTCCTTCCCCGGTAAACGCATTGTTTTCCACTTAAAAAAACGTATGCTGCTCTAATCAGTTGGAATATTTATCTCTTTACTAAAGCATGTTTGCATTTTAGCAAAGAAAACACCGAAACTTTTTCAAGTCTCACCAGTTATCCAGAACTACGTAGGTCTGAGTTCCTTATTGGAGGATACGTAGGAGCAAAAGCCTTGCTTTTGTCGACCGCGCCGCTTTCTGTTACCATGACCCAAGAGCTGGTAGCCCGCGGAGACACCTTACGGTTATCCGCACCTCGTCATTCAGTGACCCCAAGTGTGATTGATGAGCAGAGGCCAATGTGGTCATCTGCGCCTTTTCCGGAGATGTCAGCATTTTCCGATGGAGACTTTTCAAGTCTCATAAGTTATCCAGAACTACGTAGGTCTGAGTTCCTCATTGGAGGATACGTAGGAGCAAGAGCCTTGCTTTTGTCGGCCGCCCCATAATCTTTGTCATACTGACCCTGAGGTCATGTGACGTGCACCCTTGTATCATCCAGAGGCGGCGGGCTCGATGATACGCGGAGATACCTTACGGTTATCCGCACCCTTTTTTCATCCAGAGGCGGCGGGCCCGATGACAAGCAGAGACCAAGTTTGGTCATTCTGCACCCTTGTATCATCCAGAGGCGGCGGGCCCGATGATACGCGGAGATACCTTACGGTTATCCGCACCCTTTTGTCATCCAGAGGCGGCGGGCCCGATGACAAGCAGAGACCAAGTTTGGTCATTCTGCACCCTTGTATCATCCAGAGGCGGCGGGCCCGATGATACGCGGAGATACCTTACGGTTATCCGCACCCTTTTGTCATCCAGAGGCGGCGGGCCCGATGACAAGCAGAGACCAAGTTTGGTCATTCTGCACCCTTGTATCATCCAGAGGCGGCGGGCCCGATGATACGCGGAGATACCTTACGTTTATCCGCACCCTTTTGTCATCCAGAGGCGGCGGGCCCGATGACAAGCAGAGACCAAGTTTGGTCATTCTGCACCCTTGTATCATCCAGAGGCGGCGGGCCCGATGATACGTGGAGATACCTTACGGTTATCCGCACCCTTTTGTCATCCAGAGGCGGCGGGCCCGATGACAAGCAGAGACCAAGTTTGGTCATTCTGCACCCTTGTATCATCCAGAGGCGGCGGGCCCGATGATACGCGGAGATACCTTACGGTTATCTGCACCCTTTTGTCATCCAGAGGCGGCGGGCCCGATGACAAGCAGAGACCAAATTTGGTCATTCTGCACCCTTGTATCATCCAGAGGCGGCGGGCCCGATGATACGCGGAGATACCTTACGGTTATCCGCACCCTTTTGTCATCCAGAGGCGGCGGGCCCGATGACAAGCAGAGACCAAGTTTGGTCATTCTGCACCCTTGTATCATCCAGAGGCGGCGGGCCCGATGATACGCGGAGATACCTTACGGTTATCCGCACCCTTTTGTCATCCAGAGGCGGCGGGCCCGATGACAAGCAAAGACCAAATTTGGTCATTCTGCACCCTTGTATCATCCAGAGGCGGCGGGCCCGATGATACGCGGAAATACCCGAGTGGTTATCCGTATAAACATTCTTTTGCTATCTGTAAGACAGAACGCTTGATAGCATGCAGAGGCTGACATAGTCTTCTGCACCTTTTGTTCCTCCGGGAACAACAAGTCATTTACATGCGGAAATTTCATGGTCACCCGCGACTCTCGTCAACCAAGAGGAGCGAAATTAGTGTCATACACTAATTTTCGTCCGGGTACCTTTGCTTGATGACATGCGACCTTTCTTTGGTCCTTGTGAGGTGCTTGGCACCCATCGTTAGGCAATTTGTGAAAATCCGGGAACGACAAGTCATGGTCACCCGCGACTCTCGTCAACCGAGAGGAGCGAAATTAGTGTCATACACTAATTTTCGTCCGGGTACCTTTGCTTGATGACATGCGACCTTTCTTTGGTCCTTGTGAGGTGCTTGGCACCCATCATTAGGCAATTTGTGAAAATCCGGGAACAACAAGTCATTTGCATGTGGAGATTTTATGGTCACCCGCGACTCTCGTCAAATCGAGAGGAACGAAATTAGTGTCTTATCTTTACTTTCCTTTTATCTCCAATAAAAGACAAGTAAAGAGGGGCAACTGTCATACCCTAATTTCGTCCGGGGACCTTTGCTTGATGACATGCGACCTTTCTTTGGTCCTTGTGAGGTGCTTGGCATCCATCATTAGGCAATTTGTGAAATTCCAGGACATGCCGAAAAACCAAAAAATATTGATGCACAATCCGTAAGTTTCCGTGACACACCGGAAATCAAATGGAAGCATCGTTGCATAATTAAGTGAGATTCCGTAACATTCCGTAAGTCAAAAAGGGGATGATTATGTAATCCGCAAGGTTCCGTAACATTACGGAAAGAAAACAAGTATCGTTACGAGATTCGTAAGTTTCCGTAACTTTACGAAAAAAGAATCACCAAAAAAGGTAAGGGGGGTGAACTTATCAAGATAGGGGTGTAAATAGCAATTCAAATCTAGGCCCTTCCAGTACATTTCGGAAGTTGGGTTGCTTAAGGAGGAAGCAACTGGGCGGCAAGCTCCTCCACGTTTTTGAAAAATGGTTTTCGGGGCTTCCGCGGCTTCCGTAATACTTCCGTAAAATTTCCGAAAACCTTGGGTAAGCATATTCCACTTAACATTGGTAAAAGGGAAAAGAAAAAAGATGAAAATGAAATTCGAAAACAGTTCCGTAAGGCTTCCGTAACTTTTCCGTAAAATACGAAAAGGGGGGTGAACTTAGTAATTCAGGTGCGCTTAGAAATCTTCTTCATTAAGTCTTTGGGCGGCAAGCACCTCATTTTTTTCTATAAATAGGGGAGGGGGGAGCTGTTTCAAAATGTTCAAGACCCCTTTGGGTATGCGTTTCGGCTATTTTGGGCAAAAACACGTTTTCGTGAAGGAAAATCAAGTCGAAGTACTTCCGTAACGCTTCCGTAAGCGATTCTGTGGAAATTCTTCATCGTTCTTCACCGTTCTTCATCCGTTCTTCGTTCGTTCTTCGTTCTTCAACGGGTAAGTTTTCGAATTCGAGACTTTCAATTCATTTCTTGTTTTGTGTACTTTCACTTTAATTTCGTTTACTTTCAGTTTTCTTTTCTTCCGTTTTTAACGTGCTTTAACCATTTATTTAAGCCGTTTTCTCGTCTAATAAATGATAAAATGAATTTCAACCGATCATTTATGTTGTAATCTCGTTTAATCACTGTTAAAACGAAATCTAACCGATCGTTCACGCTATAACCTCGGTTAAACCAAAAAAAGTAAAATAATAATAAAATAATCAAAATATCTTGAAAAATAATAATAAAATAATCAAAATATCTTTGAATAAAATAATAAAAAAAATCAATCGGACGTTTTTCTTTGGAAGTTTCCTTGAATGAATTGATTAATAACCAAAGTGAAACTAAGACTAAAATCAACTCACAAATCAAGTTTTTTTCCGAAAAATCACTAAAAACCGTTTTTAGGTCCAACGCCTTAAACGGTCCTCTTTGCTTTTATCGGTTAACATGGACCGTTCAAAAGCATAAAATCAACATGTGACTTTACCGCTTTTGCAAGAACTACGTAGGTCTGATCGCAATTGAGGATACGTAGGAGCAAAAGCCCCGCTTTTGTCGACCACCCCAAGAGATCGTTAATGGTCCAATGCCTTAACGTAACGTTTCTCTCCTTTCAAAAACAAGAGATCGTTAATGGTCCAACGCCTTAACGTTTCTCCCCTTTCAAAATCAAAAGACCGTTTAATGGTTCAACACCTTAAATGACCTTTTGTTCAATAAAAAACATATTTTGCAAAAAAGACAAAAACAACTTAACCAAACACTTTGTTCCGAAAGAACTACGTAGGTCTGATTTTCTCATCCCAAATTGAGGAATACGTAGGAGCAAAGGGAAACACCCTTGTCGACCACAAAAAGAGAAAATATAAAAAGGGTATAAAGGATATAGAGACATAAAAAGGGAACATAAAAAATCAAAGTCATGTTTGCACATTCGATTAAAGGCTGCCGTCCCTTGGGGCGGACGTGTGGGGTGCTAATACCTTCCCCGTGCGTAAATACAACTCCCGAACCTTTCACTTAAAAGTTCGTAGATCGCGTCTTTTCCGGTTTTTCCGACGTTTTCCTCAAATAAACGTTGGTGGCGACTCCGCGCGTATTCCTTTCGTGGAACACGCATCCCGCGAGTCACGCGTCGCCCTCCCGCCGAAGGGTAGGTTGCGACAGTTGGCGACTCCACTGGGGAATGTATAAAAATGACGAAAGGGGGGGCGTTTTTACATTCAAAAACTTCTTTTCCCCCCTTTCAAAAGCCATACCCACGAGATTGACGAATTTGCAGCCCTAGGGTCATCCTTTGTCGCATTTTTTGATTCCGTTTTGCGCTTTTGTTCATCACCAACAAGTAAGTATTCCATCCCTAAGCTTTCTAGCTTTTCATTGGGGTATTTTGATCTCCTTTTGGTGCTCTAAATTGTGGGAGTGTGCTCAAATATGTGGGGCAATTTTGATTTGTTTTCTTGCTTGATTAGGTTGAATTAGGGGTTGGTATGAGATGGCCCTAGGCCTATAATGCATTTTGAAACAATAGGACATGCCACATTGTCCCCGTTCTCTTGCTATTGATGCCTAAACGCGCGCCCACCAAGTGTTCGGTGAAATGCCTCAATGGCATTAGCGTGTGACTTTTGTAAGGAGACAACCCATGGGGTATTTTGGTTTGTGCATATTTTCTATTTTTTTGGAATATGTATTCATTCCCGAAAAAGGGTAGAGTAATTGCCCCACATATATCCTAGTCCTAGAAACTGAAATTTTATGCAAAAAGAGCACAAAAGGAGGTGCATATTGGGTAAAGTTACCCTTTTTTTTTGGCCAGCAATCAGCTATGGGCCACGCTACAATATTTTCCCTATGCCTAGATGGTTAGGAATTTTGCTCATCATAAATGTGTAGGTTTAGAATAGGTAGCAAAATACCTTTGGCAATTTACACTTTGGGTATGATAGCAAAATACTTGGATGTATGTACATATAATTTTTGGTAGTCAAAATGTCTCACAAAAAAATATACATAAATATGTTGCATGTTATGTAAAGAAGATACATTACCAAAAAATGTATACCTTTTAATTTGAATACAATTTTAGTCAGCAAAGGAAAATATACTTGAATTTGCATGCGGCTTTAGGTAGCAAAAACTTGAAAAGAGCATAAAATGTAGCACCTTATTGTGTAGATAGTCAAGATTCATCATGAAGTTTGTGTATGTAGAGGTATTAGAAATACCAAGATGTGCACATGTGCAATTTTTGGTACCCCAAAATGCTTTGAGTATGCATGTATGTGAATTTAGCCAAGGAGGTGTGTGATGTAAGTAACAAATACACCTTGGAAGTACGTGTAAATAATCTAGGTAACGAAGCTGCCTTGATTGTATATGGGTGCATTTTTTTCGGTTAATAGAATGTCTTGTGCAAGAGAACGTTTGTAAGGAAATATGCGCATAAGCTTGCTCTAAATTTACATTGATGTTTGTATTTATGGGAGGAGGTTGTATGTCATTTTTGTTTTAAGAATAGTATCCCACTGGTAAAACTAACTTTCCAAATGTTTGCCTTCGCAGGAAATGGCCCCGAGGAAGCTTGCCTCAAAGAGGTCCAGGAAGGACAAGGCAGCAGAAGGAACTAGTTCCGCTCCGGAGTATGACAGTCACCGCTTTAGGAGCGTTGTACACCAGCAGCGCTTCGAAGCCATCAAGGGATGGTCGTTTCTCCGGGAGCGACGCGTCCAGCTCAGGGACGACGAGTATACTGATTTCCAGGAGGAAATAGGGCGCCGGCGGTGGGCACCACTGGTTACTCCCATGGCCAAGTTTGATCCAGAAATAGTCCTTGAGTTTTATGCCAATGCTTGGCCAACAGAGGAGGGCGTGCGTGACATGAGATCCTGGGTTAGGGGTCAGTGGATCCCGTTCGATGCCGACGCTATCAGCTAGCTCCTGGGATATCCGATGGTATTGGAAGAGGGCCAGGAATGCGAGTATGGCCAGAGGAGGAACCGGTCTGATGGGTTCGATGAGGAGGCCATCGCCCAGCTGCTATGTATACCGGGGCAGGATTTTGCCCGGACTGCTGCAGGGAGGCGAGTGCGAATCATGCGCACCAATATGACCACCCTGACCCAGATATGGATGACGTTGCTCCTCGGCAACATCCTGCCCACCGATCATAATTCCGACCTCCCCATGCCTAAGTGCCAGCTGGTGTACGCCATCCTGACACGGATGAGCATCCATGTGGCTCAGTTGATCGCTGATGCCATATATATTTTTGCAGGTATGGCGCCCACTAGGCACCCTTTGGACCCAGATAAGTCCAACAGGGCCCTGGGATTCCCCGCACTGATCACAGGACTCTGCCAGTCGTTCGGAGTCCCCGTTGCACCGACCAAGGTGATTCGGCCGCCCATCACCCGGGCTTTTATTGAGAAGTACTGTACCCAGAGACAGGCTCAGGGTGATGCTTCACGGGCCGCAGGCGCGCCACCACCACCTCATCAGGCTGGCCAGGCTGGGGCATTTGACATAGAGCAGTATTTACGGCATTTGGTTCGCCAGCAGGCGGCCAACCACCGAGCACATGTACGGACCCATGACTGTCTGTACCAGATGAGCCTTAGCATGCAGAGCCAGGGCTCCGCTTCTTTTTCATGCCCTACTCCAGACCAGTTCAGGGCAGAGGTTGCATGGCCCGGAGATTGGCCCGAGGCCCAAGCAGGAGAGGCACCCCCAGAAGCTCCCGGCGATGGAGAAGAAGCCCACGAGGATGAGGAGATGGCCGATTTGCTTGACTTCTTGGGAGGGAGTGGAGACACGTGACTGGGAGATCCCCAGATTCATGTTTTCTTTCATATTTCTTTTGTCATTTTTATTCTATGTTATTGTTTTGACTTGAGAGACTAATGTTTGTTTTTGTTGTTTCGATTGTCATTTGTACAGCGCATACATTTTTGTTTAGATTGGTGCGTTAGTATTTATATATCATTACTATCGATGATGTTTGAAATTCTGGAACCGTGTAGAGTTCTTCGTTTAGGAACATCGTCCCAAAGTATATATGTAAAATAAACAAAAAAAATCATGATAAAAATAAAAATAGAAAAGAAAAGAAAATGAAATGGAAAAGAGAACAAAAGGGAAAGAAGAGGGCAAGTAAAGAAAAAGAGAGCAAATAAGAAAAAAGAAGAAGGCAAGTAAGGAGAAAGGTGGAAAAAGAGAAAATAAGTTGTCTAGCTAAAAAACGACATGCTTTTGAAAAGAGACGATTTCCAACTTTTCTTTGAAAAAATTTGTTAGTGCTTAGCACTACTGAGTTTAAAAAGGTTGGCTAAGATTTTGTTAAAACATAAGCACTTAGACAATGAAGGAAAGCTGGAGTTGCTGCACATGATGTCCAACGTTATGTCAAGGAATAAGATCGGGCTGCATAATGCACAAGGCAAGATAAAGTGTCAAGTGATGAATTGAAGTTGAAGGATCCACGATGTCGGATACAATGTCCTGACATCCTGCTCGAGAATACTGGAAGTGCTGTACAATGCAAGATAAAAGTCAAGTGAAGCATTGAAGCTGCAGGATCCAAGATGTCGGATACGATGTCCTGACATCTGGCCCGATAATACTGGACATATAAATCTGTTATATCTTTAACAGATTATTGTGCAGTTAGCAAGAGATTAGAAGATCTATCTTTAGGAACGAATTAAAAGATCATTAAAGTTCGAATTTCAAAGTAGAAGAGTTCGTTCAGGGATTAAAGATTAAAGATTAAAGATTCAAACTAAAAGATCAAAAGTTATCTTTTAGTTCTTTAACTGCAGATTTTTCAGAAGAAGATAGATCTCCTCCAGCATCAAGAACTTGCAGCCCAGAATCGTACACGGCTATATAATCATGGAGGCTGCACGAGTTCTGTACCAAGTCCGGGGATTGAAAGAGTTATTTTGTGAGTTTTGGGACTTGAGTGTTTTTGTGAGCCACCTTGATGGTATACTAACATCAAGTGTTGGACCTGAGTGTGTAGAGTTGATCTCTTGTGTGTAGAGTTGATCTCTATTGTGTAGGGTTGATCCCTTTTGTACAGAGTTGATCTCTGGAGTGTCTTTGAATTAATTGTAAACACGGGAGTGTGAGTGAGAGGGAGTGAGCAGAGGTTCTCATATCTAAGATTGGGTCTTAGGTAGAGATCGCACGGGTAGTGGTTAGGTGAGAAGGTTGTAAACAGGGGTTGTTAGACCTTGAACTAACACTATTGAGAGTGGATTTCCTCCCTGGCTTGGTAGCCCCCAGATGTAGGTGAGGTGCACCGAACTGGGTTAACAATTCTCTTGTGTTATTTACTTGTTTAATCTGTTCATACGGACACATACAATCTGCATGTTCTGAAGCGTGATGTCGTGACATCCTGTACGACATCTGTCCCCTGGTATCAGAATTTCAATTGGTATCAGAGCCAACACTCGAAATCACAGAGTGAGATCTGGGGAGATAAATTCTGATGAACATGGAGAAAGAAGGAGGACCAGTGAACAGACCACCAATTCTTGATGGAAGCAACTATGAATACTGGAAAGCAAGAATGGTGGCCTTCCTCAAATCACTGGATAGCAGAACCTGGAAAGCTGTCATCAAAGGCTGGGAACATCCCAAGATGCTGGACACAGAAGGAAAGCCCACTGATGAATTGAAGCCAGAAGAAGACTGGACTAAAGAAGAGGACGAATTGGCACTTGGAAACTCCAAAGCTTTGAATGCACTATTCAATGGAGTTGACAAGAACATCTTCAGACTGATCAACACTTGCACAGTGGCCAAAGATGCATGGGAGATCCTGAAAATCACTCATGAAGGAACCTCCAAAGTAAAGATGTCCAGATTGCAACTCCTGGCTACAAAATTCGAAAATCTGAAGATGAAGGAGGAAGAGTGTATTCATGACTTCCACATGAACATTCTTGAAATTGCCAATGCTTGCACTGCCTTGGGAGAGAGGATAACAGATGAAAAGCTGGTGAGAAAGATCCTCAGATCCTTGCCTAAGAGATTTGACATGAAAGTCACTGCAATAGAGGAGGCCCAAGACATTTGCAACATGAGAGTTGATGAACTCATTGGTTCTCTTCAAACCTTTGAGCTAGGACTCTCGGATAGGGCTGAAAAGAAGAGCAAGAATCTAGCTTTCGTGTCCAATGATGAAGGAGAAGAAGATGAGTATGACCTGGATACTGATGAAGGTCTGACAAATGCAGTTGTGCTCCTTGGAAAGCAGTTCAACAAAGTGCTAAACAGAATGGACAAGAGGCAGAAACCACATGTCCAGAACATCCCTTTCGACATCAGGAAAGGCAGTAAATACCAGAAAAAATCAGATGTAAAGCCCAGTCACAGCAAAGGAATTCAATGCCATGGGTGTGAAGGCTATGGACACATCATAGCTGAATGTCCCACTCATCTCAAGAAGCACAGGAAAGGACTCTCTGTATGTCAATCTGATACAGAGAGTGAACAAGAAAGTGATTCTGACAGAGATGTGAATGCACTCACTGGGATATTTGAAACTGCTGAAGATTCAAGTGATACAGACAGTGAAATCACTTTTGATGAGCTTGCTACATCCTATAGAAAACTATGCATCAAAAGTGAGAAGATCCTTCAGCAAGAAGCACAACTGAAGAAGGTCATTGCAGATCTGGAAGCTGAGAAGGAGGCACATAAAGAGGAGATCTCTGAGCTTAAAGGTGAAGTCGGTTTTCTGAACTCTAAGTTAGAAAACATGACAAAATCAATAAAGATGCTGAACAAAGGCTCAGATACACTTGATGAGGTGCTGCTGCTTGGAAAGAATGCTGGAAACCAGAGAGGACTTGGATTTAATCCTAAGTCTGCTGGCAGAACAACCATGACAGAATTTGTTCCTGCCAAAAACAGGACTGGAGCCACGATGTCACAACATCGGTCTCGACATCATGGAATGCAGCAGAAAAAGAGCAAAAGAAAGAAGTGGAGGTGTCACTACTGTGGCAAGTATGGTCACATAAAGCCCTTTTGCTATCATCTACATGGCCATCCACATCATGGAACTCAAAGCAGCAACAGCAGAAAGAAGATGATGTGGGTTCCAAAACACAAGGCTGTCAGTCTTGTTGTTCATACTTCACTTAGAGCATCAGCTAAGGAAGATTGGTACCTAGATAGCGGCTGTTCCAGACACATGACAGGAGTCAAAGAATTCCTGCTGAACATTGAGCCCTGCTCCACTAGTTATGTGACATTTGGAGATGGCTCTAAAGGAAAGATCATTGGAATGGGAAAGCTAGTTCATGATGGACTTCCTAGTCTGAACAAAGTACTGCTGGTGAAGGGACTGACTGCAAACTTGATTAGCATCAGTCAGCTGTGTGATGAAGGATTCAATGTAAACTTCACAAAGTCAGAATGCTTGGTGACAAATGAGAAGAGTGAAGTTCTAATGAAGGGCAGCAGATCAAAGGACAATTGTTACCTATGGACACCCCAAGAAACCAGCTACTCCTCTACATGTCTATCCTCCAAAGAAGATGAAGTCAGAATATGGCATCAAAGGTTTGGACATCTGCACTTAAGAGGCATGAAGAAAATCCTTGACAAAAGTGCTGTTAGAGGCATTCCCAATCTGAAAATAGAAGAAGGCAGAATCTGTGGTGAATGTCAGATTGGAAAGCAAGTCAAGATGTCCCACCAGAAGCTTCAACAAGAGGCTGCTCGGGTCATGCTTCATGCCAAAGAACTTCCCTATAATCTCTGGGCTGAAGCCATGAACACAGCATGTTACATCCACAACAGAGTCACACTGAGAAGAGGGACTCCAACCACCCTGTATGAAATCTGGAAAGGGAGGAAGCCATCTGTCAAGCACTTCCACATCTTTGGAAGTCCATGTTACATCTTGGCAGATAGAGAGCAAAGGAGAAAGATGGATCCCAAGAGTGATGCAGGAATATTCCTGGGATACTCTACAAACAGCAGAGCATATAGAGTATTCAATTCCAGAACCAGAACAGTGATGGAATCCATCAATGTGGTTGTTGATGATCTGTCTCCAGCAAGAAAGAAGGATGTCGAAGAAGATGTCAGAACATCGGGAGACAATGTAGCAGATGCAGCTAAAAGTGGAGAAAATGCAGAAAACTCTGATTCTGCTACAGATGAATCAAACATCAACCAACCTGACAAGAGATCCTCCACTAGAATCCAGAAGATGCACCCCAAGGAGCTGATTATAGGAGATCCAAACAGAGGGGTCACTACAAGATCAAGGGAGGTTGAGATCGTCTCAAACTCATGTTTTGTCTCCAAAATTGAGCCCAAGAACGTGAAAGAGGCACTGACAGATGAGTTCTGGATCAATGCTATGCAAGAAGAATTGGAGCAATTCAAAAGGAATGAAGTCTGGGAGCTAGTTCCTAGGCCTGAGGGAACTAATGTGATTGGCACCAAGTGGATCTTCAAGAACAAAACCAATGAAGAAGGTGTCATAACCAGAAACAAGGCCAGACTGGTTGCTCAAGGCTACACTCAGATTGAAGGTGTAGACTTTGATGAGACTTTTGCCCCAGTTGCTAGACTTGAGTCCATCAGATTATTACTTGGTGTAGCTTGCATCCTCAAATTCAAGCTGTACCAGATGGATGTGAAAAGCGCATTTCTGAATGGATACCTGAATGAAGAAGTCTATGTGGAGCAGCCAAAGGGATTTGCAGACCCGACTCATCCAGATCATGTATACAGGCTCAAGAAGGCTCTCTATGGATTGAAGCAAGCTCCAAGAGCTTGGTATGAAAGGCTAACAGAGTTCCTTACTCAGCAAGGGTATAGGAAGGGAGGAATTGACAAGACTCTCTTTGTCAAGCAAGATGCTGAAAACTTGATGATTGCACAGATATATGTTGATGACATTGTGTTTGGAGGGATGTCGAATGAGATGCTTCGACATTTTGTTCAACAGATGCAATCTGAATTTGAGATGAGTCTTGTTGGAGAGCTGACTTATTTTCTGGGACTTCAAGTGAAGCAGATGGAGGACTCCATATTCCTCTCACAAAGCAGGTATGCAAAGAACATTGTCAAGAAGTTTGGGATGGAGAATGCTAGCCATAAAAGAACACCTGCACCTACTCACTTGAAGCTGTCAAAGGATGAAGCTGGCACCAGTGTTGATCAAAGCCTGTACAGAAGCATGATAGGGAGCTTACTATATTTAACAGCTAGCAGACCCGACATCACCTATGCAGTAGGTGTTTGTGCAAGATATCAAGCCAATCCGAAGATAAGTCACTTGACTCAAGTAAAGAGAATTCTGAAATATGTAAATGGCACTAGTGACTATGGGATTATGTACTGTCATTGTTCAAATCCAATGCTGGTTGGGTATTGTGATGCTGATTGGGCTGGAAGTGCAGATGACAGAAAAAGCACTTCTGGTGGATGCTTCTATTTGGGAAACAACCTTATTTCATGGTTCAGCAAGAAGCAGAACTGTGTGTCCCTATCTACAGCAGAAGCCGAGTATATTGTAGCAGGAAGCAGCTGTTCACAGCTAGTTTGGATGAAGCAGATGCTGAAGGAGTACAATGTCGAACAAGATGTCATGACATTGTACTGTGACAACATGAGTGCTATTAATATTTCTAAAAATCCTGTTCAACACAGCAGAACCAAGCACATTGACATTAGACATCACTATATCAGAGATCTTGTTGATGATAAAGTGATCACACTGAAGCATGTTGACACTGAGGAACAAATAGCAGATATTTTCACAAAGGCTTTGGATGCAAATCAGTTTGAAAAACTGAGGGGCAAGCTGGGCATTTGTTTGCTAGAAGAATTATAGCAACTACAGCAATCTGAACGTGCCCAAACGAATCACTTAACATTAATAGCACGTTCACTACTGAACCAAGGAAAATTCGACCGTTGCTTCACACGACCCTCTACATTCCTCATTCAAATCTATATCTGCTTGGCATTCGTGTTTTTACCAGCATTTCCCAATAGCCTTCTGAGATTTACGAAATCATTCCAAACGCTCTGCTTTTCCATGGCTACTTCATCAAAAGAAACTGCAGCTTCTGGTTCACCATCTGTCCCGTCATCTCCACACCAGGAACAACCTGAATTCAACATCCAACCCATCCAAATTATTCCTGGTCAAGCCTCTGTCCCTGAGAAACTGGTTCCCAGAAGACCACAGGGAGTGAAGATTGCTGAAAACCCTAGCCCTGCAACGAGTCCTAGGGAAGTAGACACGGAGATGGACAAGAAAATACGCAGCATTGTGAGTAGCATCTTGAAAGACGCCTCTGTTCCTGAAGCTGATGAAGATGTCCCAACATCGTCCAACCCAAATGTTTCTGTGCCTGATGTCAAGAAAGATGTTCCAACATCTTCCGCTCCAAATGCTGAAGCACTCCCTTCACCCAGTGAAGAGGGATCAACTGAGGAAGATGATCAAGCCGCAGAGGAGACTCCTGCACCAAGGGCACCAGAACCTGCTCCAGGTAACCTCATTGACCTTGAAGAAGTAGAATCTGATGAAGAACCCATTGCCAACAGGTTGGCACCGGGCATTGCAGAAAGGTTACAAAGCAGAAAAGGGAAGACCCCCATTAAGAGGTCTGGACGAATCAAAACAATGGCCCAGAAGAAGAGTACTCCAATCACTCCTGCCACATCCAGAAGAAGCAAGGTTGCTATCCCCTCCAAGAAGAGGAAAGAAATTTCCTCATCCGATTCTGATGAGGATGTCGAACTAGATGTCTCGACATCTAAGAAGGCCAAGACTTCAGGGAAGAAGGTGCCTGGAAATGTTCCTGATGCACCATTGGACAACATTTCATTCCACTCCATTGGCAATGCTGAAAAGTGGAAATATGTGTATCAACGCAGACTTGCGGTTGAGAGAGAACTGGGAAGAGATGCCTTGGATTGCAAGGAGATCATGGACCTCATCAAGGCTGCTGGACTGCTGAAGACTGTCAGCAAGTTGGGAGATTGCTATGAAGGCTTAGTCAGGGAATTCATTGTCAACATTCCCTCTGACATATCTAACAGAAAAAGTGATGAGTATCAAAAGGTGTTTGTCAGAGGAAAGTGTGTTAAATTCTCCCCTGCTGTGATTAACAAATATCTGGGCAGACCTACTGATGGAGTGATAGATATTGATGTTTCTGAGCATCAAATTGCCAAGGAAATCACTGCCAAACGAGTCCAGCATTGGCCAAGGAAAGGGAAGCTTTCAGCAGGAAAGCTAAGTGTGAAGTATGCCATTCTGCACAGGATTGGAGCTGCAAACTGGGTTCCCACCAATCATACTTCCACTGTTGCCACAGGTTTGGGTAAATTTCTGTATGCTGTTGGAACCAAATCCAAATTTAATTTTGGAAACTATATCTTTGATCAAACTGTTAAGCATTCAGAATCTTTTGCTATCAAATTACCCATTGCCTTCCCTACTGTATTGTGTGGCATTATGTTGAGTCAGCATCCCAATATGTTAAACTACACTGACTCTGTGATGAAGAGAGAATCTCCTCTATCCCTGCATTACAAACTGTTTGAAGGGACACATGTCCCAGACATTGTCTCGACATCTGTCTCGACATCAGGGAAAGCTGCTGCTTCAGGTGCTGTGTCCAAGGATGCTCTGATTGCTGAACTCAAGGACACATGCAAGGTGCTGGAAGCAACCATCAAAGCCACCACAGAGAAGAAGATGGAGCTAGAACTGCTGATCAAAAGGCTCTCAGAGAGTGGCATTGATGATGAAGAAGCAGCTGAGGAAGAAGGAGAAGCAGCTGAAGAAGAAGAAGAAGCTGCTGAGGAAGAGGAAGATGCAGCAGAAGAGACAGAATCCGATGATGATTCTGAAGCCACCCCATGATCATCAGACCTTTAATTTTGTTTTTACTTTTATTAGATATAGGGGCATGTTCCTTTGAACAATTCATTGTTATTGGTCTGTACTATTTGCACATTAATTTCATGCATCCTACTTTTGCCAAATTTATGTCTAAAAAGGGGGAGTAATAGTATTATGCTTGCTATTATGCATGATTCTGGGTAGTAGGATACTATGTATGATGTATGGCAGTAGGAAACGATGTATGCATGATTCATGATTTTGAGGGGGAGCTGTATGACGTTGAGGGGGAGACTGCTGCTGCTGATGATGACTGATGATTGATGTAAGCTACTAGAAGATGCTGCAGTAGGAGCATGAAGACAGGGGGAGCAGATAGCGGATGTCACATGAGATGTCTCGACATCCTGGAAAAGACTAGTAGCTGATAGAAGATGAAGCAGTAAGCATGGAGACAGGGGGAGCAGAAGCAGAAAGCTGATGTCACGCGAGATGTCTTGACATCCTGGAGAAGACTTGTAGATTAGCAACTTGAAGAATTTCCGCTGTGCTTGATTACTCTGAAAATGGAAGTTGCTGATTCCACATGCATAACTGCTCGTACCTGCTCAGGAAGTGTCTAAGTATGTTTTAGACAAAATTTGCCAAAGGGGGAGATTGTTAGTGCTTAGCACTACTGAGTTTAAAAAGGTTGGCTAAGATTTTGTTAAAACATAAGCACTTAGACAATGAAGGAAAGCTGGAGTTGCTGCACATGATGTCCAACGTTATGTCAAGGAATAAGATCGGGCTGCATAATGCACAAGGCAAGATAAAGTGTCAAGTGATGAATTGAAGTTGAAGGATCCACGATGTCGGATACAATGTCCTGACATCCTGCTCGAGAATACTGGAAGTGCTGTACAATGCAAGATAAAAGTCAAGTGAAGCATTGAAGCTGCAGGATCCAAGATGTCGGATACGATGTCCTGACATCTGGCCCGATAATACTGGACATATAAATCTGTTATATCTTTAACAGATTATTGTGCAGTTAGCAAGAGATTAGAAGATCTATCTTTAGGAACGAATTAAAAGATCATTAAAGTTCGAATTTCAAAGAAGAAGAGTTCGTTCAGGGATTAAAGATTAAAGATTAAAGATTCAAACTAAAAGATCAAAAGTTATCTTTTAGTTCTTTAACTGCAGATTTTTCAGAAGAAGATAGATCTCCTCCAGCATCAAGAACTTGCAGCCCAGAATCGTACACGGCTATATAATCATGGAGGCTGCACGAGTTCTGTACCAAGTCCGGGGATTGAAAGAGTTATTTTGTGTGTTTTGGGACTTGAGTGTTTTTGTGAGCCACCTTGATGGTATACTAACATCAAGTGTTGGACCTGAGTGTGTAGAGTTGATCTCTTGTGTGTAGAGTTGATCTCTATTGTGTAGGGTTGATCCCTTTTGTACAGAGTTGATCTCTGGAGTGTCTTTGAATTAATTGTAAACACGGGAGTGTGAGTGAGAGGGAGTGAGCAGAGGTTCTCATATCTAAGATTGGGTCTTAGGTAGAGATCGCACGGGTAGTGGTTAGGTGAGAAGGTTGTAAACAGGGGTTGTTAGACCTTGAACTAACACTATTGAGAGTGGATTTCCTCCCTGGCTTGGTAGCCCCCAGATGTAGGTGAGGTGCACCGAACTGGGTTAACAATTCTCTTGTGTTATTTACTTGTTTAATCTGTTCATACGGACACATACAATCTGCATGTTCTGAAGCGTGATGTCGTGACATCCTGTACGACATCTGTCCCCTGGTATCAGAATTTCAAAATTCATTGATCATAACCAATTTTTGGAAAATGTGTCTACACCTGAAGGGTGAATGCTGTGAAATTTCCCCGGACGCCCGAAATGGACTCGGATGAATGCACAAATTGATAAAAGAACATATTTTGGAAACATTGGGTTGATTAAAATAGAGGAAATGAATCCTGAGCCCTAGCATCACATGACCATAAAAATTTGACACTTGAGTGTCCGCATAGGTGCATGCATGACCAGTTTTGCATAAAGTTTCCGAATCATCATTTTTGCATTTGTGTCATGGAAATAATGTGAGGCATCCCTTTTTTATCCTTGAACCAAACCAAACCCTGACATGTATCATGTCTAGCCATTCTACAAGCCTTGAGCCAAAATCCTGACTCACCATAAACCTTACCCTCGGAAGCAAAAAAAAAAAGAAGAAGGAAAGGAAATTTCCAATCAAAGAGAAAGCAAAAAAGGAAGGAAAGGAAATTCCCAATCAAAGAGAAAGCAAAAAAGGAAGGAAAGGAAATTCCCAATCAAAGAGTGGGAGAAAGCAAAAGGGAAAGAAAGGAAATTCCCAATCAAAGAGTGGGAGAAAGCAAAAAGAAAAGAAAGAAAATTCCCAACCAAAGAATGGGAGAAAGTAGAAAAGGAAGGAAAGAAAGTTCTTGATCAAAGAAACTAGAAGAAATGTGCAGAAAGGTCTTTTGACCAGACAATATCTGAACAATACAGAATTGTCACCAAATGAACAAAAAGGGAAGGAAAGGAAACCACGACCTAAAATAGTCTTCTCCCTTTGATTACCAACCAAAATCCCGTGCGCTAGCGACTTTTTTTTCTCGCCCCGCACTAAACAAAAAGAGAAAAAGAAAAAAGGCCAGAAAAATCAAAAGCCAAAAACACACAAAAGCCAGAAGAAGAAACCACCAAAAGAACCCATTCCCAAGGGAAGCCCTGTTGATCCATGATCACGCGTGTAATTTTTGATTTGATAGGAAATAATTTGCAAAGTCAAGTCATGACATATCTATGGTTCGAAATTAGGATGAAACACTTACCTGTGCGAGATTGATACATTTTGAGTGGATTTCTTCTATTTTTGTCGAACCCAGTGTTTCCTCTAAATGATCATTTAGAAACGAAATGCTAACATCCAAAATCTCATTTATGGTTATGGGAGATTTCATCAGCAGACTCTCCTTCCCCGGTAGACGCATTGTTTTTCACTCAAAAAAAAAAAAAAGAGAGAGAGCATATGCTGCTCTAAATCAGTTGGAATATTTGTCTCTTTGCTAAAGCATGTTTGCATTTTAGCGAAGAAAACACTGAGACTCTTTCAAGTCTCACAAGTTATCCAGAACTACGTAGGTCTGAGTTCCTCATTGGAGGATACGTAGGAGCAAGAGCCTCGCTTTTGTCGACCATACCGCCTTTTGTTGCCATGACTCAAGAGCTGGTAGCCCGCGGAGATACCTTACGGTTATCCGCACCCTTTTGTCATCCAGAGGCGGCGGGCCCGATGACAAGCAGAGACCAAGTTTGGTCATTCTGCACCCTTGTATCATCCAGAGGCGGCGGGCCCGATGATACGCGGAGATACCTTACGGTTATCCGCACCCTTTTGTCATCCAGAGGCGGCGGGCCCGATGACAAGCAGAGACCAAGTTTGGTCATTCTGCACCCTTGTATCATCCAGAGGCGGCGGGCCCGATGATACGCGAAGATACCTTACGGTTATCCGCACCCTTTTGTCATCCAGAGGCGGCGGGCCCGATGACAAGCAGAGACCAAGTTTGGTCATTCTGCACCCTTGTATCATCCAGAGGCGGCGGGCCCGATGATACGCGGAAATACCTTACGGTTATCCGCACCCTTTTGTCATCCAGAGGCGGCGGGCCCGATGACAAGCAGAGACCAAGTTTGGTCATTCTGCACCCTTGTATCATCCAGAGGCGGCGGGCCCGATGATACGCGGAGATACCTTACGGTTATCCGCACCCTTTTGTCATCCAGAGGCGGCGGGCCCGATGATACGCGGAGATACCTTACGGTTATTCGCACCCTTTTGTCATCCAGAGGCGGCGGGCCCGATGACAAGCAGAGACCAAGTTTGGTCATTCTGCACCCTTGTATCATCCAGAGGCGGCGGGCCCGATGATACGCGGAGATACCTTACGGTTATTCGCACCCTTTTGTCATCCAGAGGCGGCGGGCCCGATGACAAGCAGAGACCAAGTTTGGTCATTCTGCACCCTTGTATCATCCAGAGGCGGCGGGCCCGATGATACGCGGAGATACCTTACGGTTATTCGCACCCTTTTGTCATCCAGAGGCGGCGGGCCCGATGACAAGCAGAGACCAAGTTTGGTCATTCTGCACCCTTGTATCATCCAGAGGCGGCGGGCCCGATGATACGCGGAGATACCTTACGGTTATTTGCACCCATTTGTCATCCAGAGGCGGCGGGCCCGATGACAAGCAGAGACCAAGTTTGGTCATTCTGCACCCTTGTATCATCCAGAGGCGGCGGGCCCGATGATACGCGGAAATACCCGAGTGGTTATCCGTATAAACATTCTTTTGCTATCTGTAAGACAGAACGCTTGATAGCATGCAGAGGCTGACATAGTCTTCTGCACCTTTTGTTCCTCCGGGAACAACAAGTCATTTACATGCGGAAATTTCATGGTCGCCCGCGACTCTCGTCAACCGAGAGGAGCGAAATTAGTGTCATACACTGATTTTCGGGGACCTTTGCTTGATGACATGCGACCATTCTTTGGTCCTTGTGAGGTGCTTGGCATCCATCATTAGGCAATTTGTGAAATTCTAGGAGCGACAAGTCATGGTCACCCGCGACTCTCGTCAACCGAGAGGAACGAAATTAGTGTCGTACACTGATTTTTGGGGACCTTTGCTTGATGACAAGCGACCATTCTTTGGTCCTTGTGAGGTGCTTGGCACCCATCATTAGGCAATTTGTGGAATTTTGGGAACAACAAGTCATTTGCATGTGGAGATTTTATGGTCACCTGCGACTCTCGTCAAATCGAGAGGAACGAAATTAGTGTCTTATCTTTACTTTCCTTTTATCTCCAATAAAAGACAAGTAAAGAGGGGCAACCGTCATACCCTAATTTCGTCCGGGGACCTTTGCTCGATGACGTGCGACCATTCTTTGGTCCTCGTGAGGTGCTTGGCACCCATCATTAGGCAATTTGTGAAATTCCAGGACATGCCGAAAAACCAAAAAAATATTGATGCACAATCCGTAAGTTTCCGTGACACACCGGAAATCAAATGGAAGCATCGTTGCATAATTAAGTGAGGTTCCGTAACATTCCGTAAGTCAAAAAGGGGATGATTATGTAATCCGCAAGGTTCCGTAACATTACGGAAAGAAAACAAGTATCGTTACGAAATTCGTAAGTTTCCGTAACTTTACGAAAAAAGAATCACCAAAAAACAGCAGAGGGGGGTGTACTTAGTAAAAATGGGGGTGCAAATAGCACCCAGGCCCACTTGGGCCCTCCGGAATATTCCTCCAGAAGGCGGTTGCTTCTGGAGGAAGCAACCCTGCTCGCCTGGGCGAGCTGAGCTTGCCTGGGCGAGCTGGGCGGCAACCACCTCCCTTATTTTGCTATAAATAGGGGAGGAAGGCAAGAAGGAAGGGGTTCAGCCCCTTAGGCACTTCTCTCTCTTTCGAATTTGCTTGGAAAAATTGTTTCCGTGAAGAAAATCTAAGCCGAGGCGCTTCCGAAACGTTTCCGTAACGTTTTCCGTGAGGAATTTCGCAAAGATTCCAACCGTTCTTCGACGTTCTTCATTCGTTCTTCATCGTTCTTCGATCTTCAACGGGTAAGTACCTCGAACCAAGCTTTTCGATTCATTCTATGTGCCCGTAGTGGTCCACATTGTGTTTCGTGCATTTTTATTCTCGTTTTGTTTACTTTTTATGCCCCCTGTTGACGTGCTTAAGCCATTTTACTTAAGTCATTTCTCGCTTAACTTAAAAATAAAATAAATTTCCACCGAACGTTTGAATTGTATTATCCATTAACTTCGGTTAAAATAAATTCCGACCGTTCGGTCGTGCCGTAACCACGTTGGAAATCAAAAAGAGGTAAAAAATAATATAATAATCAAAAAGACATCTTTTAGTAAAATAAAGCGGAAAATCAAGTGGACGTTTTCTCTTTGGGATTTCTCATTCTTAATCGAATTGATTAATAACTAAAAGTGAAACTAAAGGCTAAAATCAATTCGCCTAGTCAAGCTCGTCCATAAAAAATAGGCTTTTGAAGTTTGTCATTTCATTTCCTCACTAAGTAAAATGGATCATTTTTAAGGTCCAACGCCTTAAAATGATCACCTCTTAAAGTAAAAAAAAGAATCACTTGATAAAAAAGAACTACGTAGGTCTGATTTTCTCATCCCAAATTGAGGAATACGTAGGAGCAAAGGGAAACACCCTTGTCGACCACAAAAAAGGGAAAAATATAAAAAGGGTATAAAAGGATATAAGGACATAAAAGGGAACATAAAAAATCAAAGTCATGTTTGCACATTCGATTAAAGGCTGCCGTCCCTTGGGGCGGACGTATGGGGTGCTAATACCTTCCCCGTGCGTAAATACAACTCCCGAACCTTTCACTTAAAAGTTCGTAGATCGCGTCTTTTCCGGTTTTTCCGACGTTTTCCTCAAATAAACGTTGGTGGCGACTCCGCGCGTATTCCTTTCGTGGAACACGCATCCCGCGAGTCTCGCGTCGCCCTCCCGCCGAAGGGTAGGTTGCGACACATGTGTATGCGTATGCATGAATGTTTTCAAACGCAACAAATTTTTAGTGAAAGCTGGTTTAGGTTCGATCTTAATTAAGCGCTTGGGGCATCCCATGAACTGAGCGAGAGGGTTCAGGTGATCACAAACTAACACATGGTTCAAAACCAGCGTGAGGACTGAAGCCTCAGACCCACGTTCACTTCTTTAAAAGATTGTGATGAGAGATATACAATAGATGAGGAATCCCTAGGGGAAACCAAGAAGAACACACAAAAATAAAAGAAAATGCGGCGACATCCTAAATTGCCCCAGATTCTAAGCATAGTATCGCTTGACAACATCAGAGTTCACGGGTAAAGGTAGCTCCTCGCCATCCATGTTAGTGTGTACCAGGGCTCCTTCGGTAAAAGCCCTTTTTACAATGAAAGGCCTTTCGTAGTTCGGGGCCCACTTCCCTCGATTGTCCTTGACAGCATGGGACATCTTTTTCAGCACCAAGTCTCCCTCATGGAACTTGCGCAAGCGTACCTTTTTGTCAAATGCATTCTTCATTCTTTGCTGATACAGGCACCCATGACTCATGGCCATTAAGCGCTTACCTTCAATAAGGTTGAGTTGGTCATAGCGCGTTTGAGCCCACTCCGATTCTTCTAATCCGGATTCCGCCAAGATTCTTAATGACGGGACTTCTACCTCAAACGGTAGCACAGCCTCCATTCCATATACCAATGAGAATGGCATTGCCCCGGTTGACGTGCGCACTGAAGTCCGGTAACCGTGTAACGCGAATGGGAGCATCTCATGCCAATCTTTATATGACACGGTCATCTTTTGGATAATCTTCTTGATATTCTTATTGGCTGCTTCCACGGCTCCATTCATCTTTGGTCGGTAGGGCGTGGAATTGTGATGTTGGATTTTAAACTCATTGCACATTTCCCCCATCATCTTATTATTCAAGTTGGTGCCATTGTCCGTGATAATCTTCCTCGGCAAACCGTATCGGCAGATGATCTCCTTCTTAATGAACCTGACCACCACACTCCTGGTGACGCTAGCGTATGACGCGGCTTCGACCCATTTATTGAAGTAATCGATCGCCACTAGGATGAAACGATGTCCATTTGCAACTTTGGGCTCTATGGCTCCAATTACATCTATTCCCCACATGGAAAAGGGCCACGGCGTGGCCATGACATTCAGAGGATGTGGCGGAGCATTGACATTGTCTGCGAATGCTTGACACTTGTGGCATTTCCTTACATGGACGCAGCAGTCACTTTCCATGGTGAGCCAGTAATAACCTGCCCTCAAGATTTTCCTGGCCATAGCATGTCCATTGGCGTGCGTTCCAAACGAACCCTCGTGGACTTCCTCAATCATGTGGTTCACCTCTTTGGCATCCACGCATTGCAAGAGAATCATGTCGTGGTTTCTTTTATATAGTATGCTCCCGCTCACGAAGAAACCGGCCGCCAATCTTCTCAACGTCCTTTTATCATTGTCGGAGGCCTCCGGTGGGTACTCTTTGCTTTCAACATATCACTTGATATCGAAATACCAAGGCTTACCGTTCCGTTCCTCTTCCACCTGGCAGCAATGTGCGGGTTTTCCACGACACCAGAACTCAATGTATGGTAGATCCCTATGTGGCGTTAGCTGGAACATGGACGCCAATGTAGCAAGTGCGTCCGCCATTTGATTTTCCTCCCGATGAACATGATGGAAGGAGATTTCATCAAAGGAAGTAGCCAACTCCTTGATATAGGCTTTGTAGGGTATCAGCTTGGGGTCTCTAGTTTCCCATTCCCCTCTCAACTGATGGATCACCAACGCTGAGTCCCCATACACCTTGAGTAGCTTGACATTGGAGTCAATCGCTGCCTGGACGGCTAGGGCACATGCTTCATATTCAGCCATATTGTTAGTGCAGTCAAACCCCAGTCTGGCTGTGAAAGGTATATATTGATTGTCCGGAGAGATCAATACTACTCCAATGCCATGGCCTAGAACATTTGACGCTCCATCAAACCACACGGTCCACTTGTCCCGATCCTCGTCTAGTTTTTCCTCAAACAAGGCCATGATGTCCTCATCTGGGAATTCGGGATGCATGGCCTGATAGTCGTTGAGGGGCTGCTGAGCCAAATAATCTGCTAAGGCGCTTCCTTTTATTGCCTTTTGGGTGATGTAAACTATATCAAACTCGGATAGCAGGACATGCCACTGGGCGATTCGTCCCGTAAGAGCTGGCTTTTCAAAGATGTACTTAACTGGGTCCATCTTGGATATCAGCCAGGTGGTATGGCTCAGCATGTATTGTCTTAGACAATGGGATGCCCAGACTAAAGCACAACACGTTCTCTCGAGCAGGGAATAATTCATTTCGCAGGTCGTGAACTTCTTACTCAAGTAGTAGATGACGCGCTCTTTCTTTCCAGACTCGTCATGTTGCCCAAGCATACATCCCATCGACTAATCCAAAATCTTCATATACAAGATGAAAGGTCTTCTGGGTACCAGTGGAATAAGCACAGGAGGATTCATGAGACACTTTTTGATCCTCCCAAATGCTTCTTGACAATCCCCATTCCAATGGTCGGTTTGGTTTTTGCGTAAGAGTTTGAACAATGGTTCACAAATAGCAGTAAGCTGTGATATGAATCTGGTAATATAATTCAAACGTCCCAAGAAACCTCGGACTTGCCTCTTAGTACGAGGTTCTGGCATCTTGAGGATGGCCTTCACCTTTTCGGGGTTTACCTCTATCCCCTTCTGGCTTACGATGAAACCTAGCAATTTCCCCGATTTGACCCCAAAAGTGCACTTAGCGGGGTTCAACCTCAACTGATACTTCCTAAGCCTTTCAAACAATTTCCGTAGTTTGACAAGGTGTTCCTCCTTAGATTTGGATTTGGCAATTATGTCATCCACATAGACCTCGATCTCTTGGTGCATCATATCGTGGAACAAAGCTACCATGGCCCGCTGATAAGTTGCCCCAGCATTCTTGAGTCCAAAGGACAATACTTTGTAACAGAACGTCCCCTACAGGGTGACGAGGGTAGTCTTCTCCATATCCTCGGGCGCCATCTTTATCTGATTATAACCGGAGAATCCATCCATGAATGAAAATAAAGCAAAATTGGCCGTATTATCTACAAGAATATCGATGTGCGGCAAAGGAAAGTTGTCTTTGGGACTGGCCTGATTCAGGTCCCGATAATCCACACACATCCGCACCTTCCCATCCTTCTTAGGGACTAGTACAATGTTGGCAACCCATTCCGGGTACCGAGCGACAGCTAAAAACCCAGCATCAAATTGTTTCTTTACCTCTTCTTTTATCTTCAAGGATGTCTCGGGCTTCATCCTTCTCAGTTTATGCTTTACCGGGTGTCGCAACCTACACTTCGGCGGGAGGGCGACGCGTGACTCGCGGGATGCGTGTTCCACGAAAGGAATACGCGCGGAGTCGCCACCAACGTTTATTTGAGGAAAACGTCGGAAAAACCGGAAAAGACGCGATCTACGAACTTTTAAGTGAAAGGTTCGGGAGTTGTATTTACGCACGGGGAAGGTATTAGCACCCCACACGTCCGTCACGAGGGACGGCAGCCTTTAATCGAATGTGCAAACATGACTTTGATTTTTACGTTCCCTTTTATGTCCTTATATCTTTTATACCCTTTTTATATTTTTCTCTTTTTGTGGTCGACAAGGGTGTTTCCCTTTGCTCCTACGTATTCCTCAATTGCGATGAGGAAATCAGACCTACGTAGTTCTTTCTTATCAAGTGATTCTTTTTTACTTAAAAGGTGATCATTTTAAGGCGTTGGACCTTGAAAATGATCCATTTTACTTAGCAAGAAATTGAAATGATAAACTTCAAAAACCTATTTTTATGGACGAGCTTGACTAGGCGAGTTGATTTTCGCCCTAGTTTCACTTTAGTTATTAGTCAATTCGATTAAGAATGAGAAATCCCAAAGAGAAAACGTCCAATTGATTTTTTGCTTTATTTTACTAAAAGGTATTTTTTTTATTATTATATTATTATTTTACCTCTTTTTGATTTCCAACGTGGTTACGGCACGACCGAACGGTCGGAATTCATTTTAACCGAAGTTAACGGATAATACAATTCAAACGATCGGTGGAAATTTATTTTATTTTTAGTTTAAGCGAGAAATGACTTAAATAAAATGGCTTAAGCACGTCAAAAAGGGGTATAAAAAGTAAATGAAACGAGAATAAAAATACACGAAACACAATGTGGACCACCACGGGTACATAGAATGAATCGAAAAGCTTGGTTCGAGGTACTTACCCGTTGAAGATCGAAGAACGATGAAGAACGAATGAAGAACGTCGAAGAACGGTCGAAACCTTTGCGAAATTCCTCACGGAAACGTTTCGGAAGCGCCTCGGCTTGAATTTTCTTCACGGAAACAATTTTTCCAAGCAAATTCGAAAGAGAGAGAAGTGCCTAAGGGGCTGAACCCTTTTTCACTTCACTTCTCCCCCTATTTATAGAAAATTGGGGGAGAAGCTTGCCACCCAGCTCGCCTAGGCGAGCAGGGTTGCTTCGTCCAGAAGCAACAGCCTTCTGGAGGAATCTTCTGGAGGGCCCAAGTGGGCCTGGTTGCTATTTGCACCCCTATTTTTACTAAGTACACCCCCTGCCTTTTTTTTGGTGATTCTTTTTTCGTAAAGTTACAGAAACTTACGAATTTTGTAACGATACTTGTTTTCTTTCCGTAATGTTACGGAACCTTGTGGATTACATAATCATCCCCTTTTTGACTTACGGAATGTTACGGAACCTCACTAATTGTGCAACGATGCTTCCATTTGATTTCCGGTGTGTCACGGAACCTTACGGATTGTGCATCAATATTTTCTTTTGTTTTCCGGCATGTCCCGGAATTTCACAAATTGCCTAACGATGGGTGCCAAGCACCTCACAAGGACCAAACAAAAGTTGCATGTCATCAAGCAAAGGTCCCCGGACGAAATTAGGGTATGACAGTTGCCCCTCTTTACTTGTCTTTTATTGGAGATAAAAGGAAAGTAAAGATAAGACACTAATTTCGTTCCTCCCGGTTGGCGAGAGTCGCGGGTGACCTTAAAATTTCCACATGCAAATGACTTGTTGTGCCCGGAGGAACAAAAGGTGCAGAAGATGATGTCAGTCTCTGCATGCTATCAAGCGTTCTATCTTACAGATAGCAAAAGAATGTTGATACGGATAACCACTCGGGTATTTCTGCCCGTCAGCGTGACTCAAAAGTCAGTATGACAGATCTTGTAAGTGCGGAAGATGATGTAAATCTCCGCGTGTCAACGGGCTTGTCGGCCGCGATTGACGAAGGGTGTAGAATGACCATAATTTGTCTCTGTATGCCATCGGACACGACTGTGTCTGAATGGCAAAAGGTGTGCGGAATGACCATAATTTGTCTCCGCATGTCATCGGGCCTGCCGCCTCTGGATGAGAAAAGGGTGCAGAATGACCATAATTTGTCTCTGCGTGCCATCGAACACGACTGTGTCTGAATGGCAAAAAGGGTGCAGAATGACCATAATTTGTCTCTGCATGTCATCGGGCTCGCCGCCTCTGGATGACAAAAGGGTGCAGAATGACCATAATTTGTCTCTGCGTGCCATCGGACATGACTGTGTCTGAATGGAAAAAGGTGTGCGGAATGACCATAATTTATCTCTGCATGTCATCGGGCCCGCCGCCTCTGGATGACAAAAGGGTGCAGAATGACCATAATTTGTCTCTGCGTGCCATCGGACACGACTGTGTCTGAATGACCAAAGGGGTGCCGAATGACCATAATTTGTCTCCGCATGTCTCATGACCTCAGGGTCAGTACGACAGATCTTGTGGGGCGGCCGACAAAAGCAAGGCTCTTGCTCCTACGTATCCTCCAATGAGGAACTCAGACCTACGTAGTTCTAGATAACTTGTGAGACTTGAAAAAGTCTCCACCGGAAGATGCTGACATCTCCGGAAAGGGCGCAGATGACCACATTGGCCTCTACTCACCAATCACACTTGGGGTCACTGAATGACGAGGTGCGGATAACCGTAAGGCGTCTCCGCGAGCTACTAGCTCTTGGGTCATAGTAACAAAAAGCGGTGCGGCCAACAAAAGCGAGGCTCTTGCTCCTACGTATCCTCCAATGAGGAACTCAGACCTACGTAGTTCAGGATCACTTGTGAGACTTGAAAAAGTCTCGGTGTTTTCTCCACTAAAATGCAAACGTGCTTTAGTAAAGAGATAAAACTTCCAACTAATCAGATCAACATATGCTTTTCGGACAAAAAACAATGTGTCTACCGGGGAAGGAGAATCTGCTGATGAAATTTTCTCATAACCACAAATGAGATTATGGATGTTTAGCATTTCGTTTCTAAATGACCATTTAGAGGAAACACCGGGTTCGACAAAAATAGAAGAAAATCACTCAAAGTGTATCAATCTCGCACAGGTAAGTGTTTCATCCTAATTCCGAACCATAGATATGTCATGACTTGACTTTGCAAATTATTTCCTATCAAATCAAAAATTACATGCGTGATCATGGATCAATAGGACTTCCCTTGGGAATGGGTTCTTTTGGTGGTTTTTTCGGCTTTTGATCTTTTTCTGTTTTTGTTTTGCGCGAGGCGAACAAGTCACCGACGCACAGGATTTTGGTTGGTAATCAAAGGGAGAAGACCACTTTCAGGTCGTGGTTTCCTTTCCTTTTTTTGTTTATTTGGTGACAATTCTGTACTGTTCAGATATTGTCTGGTCCAAAGACCTTTCTGCACATTTCTTCTGCTTTTTTGATCAGGAACTTTCTTTCCTTCCTTTTTCTTCTTTTTTTTTCCTACTTTCTCCCATTCTTTGATTGGGAATTTTCTTTCTTTTCTTTTCGCTTTCTCCCACTCTTTGATTGGGAATTTCCTTTCTTTTCTTTTGGCTTTCTCCCACTCTTTGATTGGGAATTTCCTTTCTTTTCTTTTTGCTTCCGAGGGTAAGGATTGACATTCTCACCCTAGGTCAAGGTTTATGGTGAGTCAGGATTTTGGGTCAAGGCTTGTAGAATGGCCAGACATGATACATGTCAGGGTTTGGTTTGGTTCAAGGACAAAAAGGGATGCCCCACATTATTTCCATGACACAAATGCAAAGATGATGATTTGGAAATTTTATGCAAAACTAGTCATGCATGCACCTATGTGGACACTCAAGCATCAAATTTTTATGGTCATGTGATGCTAGGGCTCAGGATTCATTTCCTCTATTTTAGTCAACCGAATGTTTCCAAAATATGTTCTTTTATCAATTTGTGCATTCACCCGAGTCCATTTTGGGTACTCGGGAAAATTTCACAGCATTCACCCTTCAGGTGTACACACATTTTTTTCAAAAACTAGCTATGATCAGCGAATTTTTTTCAAAGAAGAGTTGGAAGTCATCTCTTTTCAAAAGCATGTTGGTTTTTCAGCTAGACAACTTATTTTTCTTCCTCTTTTTTTTATCATTATCATTTGTTTATTCCTTTTTCTTGTTTGTTTTTTTTTTGTTTTTTTTTCTTTTTTTTCCATGAGATATTTTGATACCTAAACATGTGTATATTTTTGTGAGGTATTTTTGCTATATACATGCATATCTAAGGTATCTTGCTACCTAAACATACATATATATATTTTGTGAGGTAGTTGTTTGCTACCTAAATTACATACATGCATATCTAAGATATTTTTCACTACCTAAACACGCATACATATATTTTGTGAGGTATGACTACCTTCCGAGCTTGTGCTCGTTTTATTTAAATTCTTAGGATCATGAGCAACTAGGTGTGTCCCAATAAGACTTGAGAAACAAAAGGTGATCAAATAGCAAGCAGAAATTTAAAAGTTACTAGGTTGCCTCCTAGTACCGCTTCTTTAACGTCTTGAGCTGGACGCCTAAAGATTTGTCGGTCATGGACCTAGTACTTTGCTTACCTTTGGCTTTGGACTTGGTCGCCTATTGGTCGGCCATGTGTCATAGGCAACGCTCTAACCTTTTTATGGATGAGCTGAGGTGAACTCTAGAGGTGGTGGCGGTGTGTCTATTGCCCACTACCGGCCATCCCAATGCTGATGTGGTGTTTCGCCCTGCGCCTGCCTGGGGGCGTAGTACTTCTTGATGAAAGCTCGATTGGTAGGGGGGCCTGATGACCTTGCTGGGGGCGACAGGCACTCCCTAGAATTGACAGAGACCCGTATTTAGAGCTGGCAACTCCAAGACCCTGTTGGCCTTCTTCGGGTCCACTAGGTGTCTTGCGGGCACAATCCCTGCAAACAATAGATGACATCAGAAATCAGTTAGGGGAGGTGCATACTTACCTATGCCACGACGACATGAACTTGCTGGGGGGAACGGGCGCCCTGTAGGGCCGACAGAGGCCCGTAACCAGAGCTGGAAACCCCAGGGCCCTGTTGGACTTCTTCAGGTCCACTGGGTGTCTCTGTGGGTGCGATCCCTGCAAACAATAGATGGTATCAGAAATCAGTTGAACCATATGCATACTTACCCATGTTAGGACGACACAGACCAACTGACACTTTTGCAGGGGGAGATTGGCATTACGGTCGCTGGGCAGAATGTTGCTAAGTAGCAATGTCATCTATATCTGTGTAAGAGTGGTCATGTTGGTGCGCATGATCCACACTCGTCTCTTTGTAGCGGCACGGGTGAAATCTTGCCCCGGTATGCATAGTAGCTGTGTGATAGCCTCCCTCTCTGGTTGTGCTCGCACAGTTAGCCCTCCTCCAATATCAGGGGGTGGCCCAGGAACCGTTAAAAGGAAACTACTGGTCCTTTAACCGGGAGTGCAAGTCTCGGTTAAGCATTTAAGGACAGAGGACCTTAAATTCTCTTAAGGTGCAGATGTGGAGCACACTGAAAATGAGGACACGTAGCCCTCTAAAGGTGAGGGCGTGCAACCCTCTCAAGGCGAGGATGTGTAGTCCTCTGGAGGTGAGGGCGTGCAGCCCTCTGTTGGCGAGGACGTGTAGTCCTCTCAAGGTGAGGGCGTGCAGCCCTCTGTTGGCGAGGACGTATAGTCCTCTCAAGGTGAGGGCGTGCAGCCCTCTGTTGGTGAGGACGTGTAGTCCTCTCAAGGTGAGGGCGTGCAGCCCTCTGTTGGTGAGGACGTGTAGTCCTCTCAAGGTGAGGGCGTGCAGCCCTCTGTTGGCGAGGACGTATAGTCCTCTCAAGGTAAGGGCGTGCAGCCCTCTGTTGATGAGGACGTGTAGTCCTCTCAAGGTGAGGGCGTGCAGCCCTCTGTTGGTGAGGACGTGTAGTCCTCTCAAGGTGAGGGCGTGCAGCCCTCTGTTGGCAAGGACGTGTAGTCCTCTAAAGGTGAGGGCGTGTAGCCCTACGAAGGTGAGGACATGCAGTCCTCTGATGGCGAGGGCGTGTAGCCCTCTGAAGGTGAGGACATGCAGTCCTCTGATGGTGAGGGCGTGTAGCCCTCTGAAGGTGAGGACATGCAGTCCTTTGATGGCGAGGGCGTGTAGCCCTCTGAAGGTGAGGACATGCAGTCCTCTGATGGCGAGGGTGTGTAGCCCTCTGAAGGTGAGGACGTGTGGTCCTCTAAAGGTGAGGGCGTGTAGCCCTACAAAGGTGAGGACATGCAGTCCTCTAATGGCGAGGGTGTGTAGCCCTATGAAGGTGGGGACATGCAGTCCTCTGATGGCGAGGGCGTGTAGCCCTCTGAAGGTGAGAACGTGTGGTCCTCTGAAGGTGAGGGCATGTAGCCCTACGAAGGTGAGGACATGCATTCCTTTGATGGCGAGGACATGTAGTCCTCTGGAGGTGAAGGTACTAGTACCCAAGGGTTCACCCTTATGAGAAAGCAAGAGATCGACTCATCGAGAGGGTCGGTCATCCCAAATCCACACAACTGGATATTAGATGTAGGAAATCTATGCAGTTAACATGATTTTTTAGGGATGCAGATGCATGCAACTTTTGTCTTGAAATGCGGTAAATGCAGACTTCATATGAAACAATGCAATGTAATGGAAAGTTTGTACAACATTCATGACATTCTTTCCCTATTTTGTGATTTTGATTTTGATTTAATTTTTTGGAAAACACAGATTGACTGTCCTTTTGAAAGAGGTGATAGTCCATGCAACCTTATCCTATCTTTTGCAAATCTCTCCGAGAACTCCCTCAGAGTGTGTGTTCTGTTTGATTTAGTCATTTGACCATTTTGGAGTGACGGCAATGGAGCCGTTTGATGTTTAATCAATCCATTGAAATTCCAGGGTTTGTCCCCTTTTTTATTATTACTTTATTATATATATTTTTTTTAAAAAAAAACATCGATGGGTGAGAACTTCTAATCTGCCCCTAGGTTCACCTGAGGCTCATGCACGATGCCCCTCATTGCCCCAGTGTAAGGCTTTGAGGTACCAATTGTTATCTTTCGTCATGACCTTGTAGCAAGGAACCTATTGGGTGAGAACTTCTAATCTGCCCCTAGGTTCGTTTGAGGTTTATGCATAGTGCCTTTCATTGCCCCAGTGTAGGGCTCTAAGGTATCCATCGTTGTTTTGTTTTCACAACCTTGTAGCAAGGGAGAATGAAAGAAGCAATTGATTTTGCAAAAAGAATTTTCCAAGGACGAGAAATAGTTGAAGGATTTTTTTCAGTTGATGGATTAAGTCAAATGACTCCTATGTAGAAGCAAGATGTTTTGATGTTTTGATGATGCCGAAGGATCAAGTGCTTCTAAGTTTTATTCGAGACAAGAAATCAAGATATATGATCAAGTTGATCTCTAGAATCTTAGGAAGAAGTTTCCAAATTGAAAAACAAAAGGTTTGACCAAAGAATTCTATCATTTCAAATTGAGATTTGCTCTCTGGTAATCGATTACCAGCAGTTGAAAATGTTTTAATTCAAATTTTTAAAACCTGTAATCGTTTACACAAGTCTTGTAATCGATTACCAGAGGGGATTTTCGGAAAATAATTTCCAAGGGTCACATCTATTCAAATGGTTTATGAATGGGCATCAAAGGTGGCTTGGAAGCACGAATTTAAAGAGAGTTTTCATTGCCCACAAAGTTTATCCTCTCAAAAGATTAAGAGTTTTTCTGAACTGAAATGTTTTATCCTCTCAAAAAGATTCCTTGGTCAACCACTTGCATATTCAATAAGGAATTTTGATTGATCTTCATTGTACAAGCTATCTCTTTTAAGAGAGATCTCTTCTTCTCTTCTTCTTATTTTTGAAAAGGGATTAAGAGACCGTGGGTCTCTCGTTGTAGAGGATTCCTGAACACAAGGGAAGGGTTGTCCCTGTGTGGTTCAGACTTTGTAAAAAGAGTTTTACAAAGAGAGTGGAAAATCTCAAGTGGGTTACTTGAGGACTGGATGTAGGCACGGGAAGTAGCCGAACCAGTATAAATCAAGTTTGCATTCCTCTCTTCCTTTAAACTTCTTTTATTTATTGCTATTTATCTTTTGCTTTAAAGAAGTTTATTTTGAATTGTCTTTTGAGTAATTCATGTTAAGGGTGCATTGTTAATCCGAAAAGAGAGAGTGAAAGTTTAATTGGGGAATAGTCTTTGTATCTTAATTCAACCCCTCCCTTCTGAGGCCATTTGTCCAACATCCTAAACTTTCCGGAATGAGGTCACATGAACGTCTTGAAAACACAGTTAATCAAATGCTTTCCCCTCTTTTTTTTTTTTTTTTTTTTTGAAACTTATTTTTTTTTTGAAACTTATTTGTTTTGAACTTTACTCGTTGTTTTACGGCACCCCCACCAACGTGCAAGACGAGTAATCTCTGATTGAACAGTCTTGGAGGTCAACACTCAGGAGCGCAGGTCGCTTAAGCAAACAGACCAATGGCTTGCACCCACATTCCGGTGAAAGTTGAATAAGCAAACATGCGTTTGTGAGAGGATGAGGGACAAAGATATCAACTTTATCCATTTCATTTAACATTGTAACTGTGGTTTACAATAATGGCATAAACTTGGAAATCCTGATGAGTCATTAGAGACACCTAACAACAGCCTTCAAAATTGCCCCATGTGTGGCATCTCTTGTCAATGTCAGGATTTACATGCAATTCTCCTCAAATTTCAGCCAGCCCGCATCAATTAGACCTTGCACCTTACGCTTCAGAGCCCTACAATGCTCAATGGAACGCCCGGGGCTTCTCCGTGACAAGCACACGTTGCATTCGAGTCGTATTCTCGGAGAAATGGAGGTTGATGAACCTTGGCTAGGGTTATGGCTACCATTGAATTATCAAGTAGATATGGGAGCAAGTCAGCATAGGACACTGGAATTGGGGTGAATTCTACAGGCTTTCTCACTGCAAAATTCATTTCTTGGTTGGTGTTTTTGGTTTGTGCTAAAGGTGGTGTTCGTCATTGGAAGTGCGGTAGACAGACTTTGTGGTTGATTTAGGGATGGCCTTTGTGGATAAATGGGCGGTAGGTAAGGAGAAGGGTTGAGTAATGACATTGTTGGGTTGGTGGGAAACTTGGCCGTACAGGAATGGCAGTCACAGCATGGGTTTCTCCCTCATCGTCACCCTCTTTATTTGCCCCAGTTTTATCATTCGTCCAAGCAGGATGATTAAATTTGCCTCTTTTCAGATCCACTTCGATCTTTTTGCTGGCGAAGACCAAATCTGTAAAACTTGAAGGTGTGTAACCCACCATTTTTCATAGTAGAACATCGGTCACGTGTCTACTATCATTGTGATAATCTCTTTCTCTGTTATTGGGGGTGCTACTTGAGTTGCCAAGTCTCTCCATCTTTGGGCGTATTCTTTGAAAGATTTGTGCTGCCTTTTTGCACATGTTCTGTAGTTGCATCCTATCCGGAACCATATCAGAATAGTACTGATACTGCCTAACGAAGGCAACCATTAGGTCCTTCCAAGTATGGACTCGGGAAGGTTCCAAGTTAGTGTACCAGGTAACAGCTACCCCAGTAAGACTTTCTTGGAAGAAATGTATTAGCAATTCCTCATTTTTGCGTATGCCCTTATCTTCCGACAATACATCTTTGGATGGTTCTTGGGGCAAGTAGTCCCCTTGTACTTGTCAAAGTCCAGCACCTTGAACTTGGGAGGGGTGATGATATTGGGTACTAGGAACAACTCTTCTAGGTTAGCAAAGGCATAATCTTTACCTCCTTCAATGGCCCTGAGCCTTTCCTCTAGATGATCCAGCTTTCCCATTTCTGCCATAGCATGAGGGTTTTTACTTGTCGTGGAATGCAAGAGGTGTAGTTGTAGGTGATACTGAGGGCCCTCCAAAGTGTTTTGCAGGGGTATACCACCAACTGCTTGCCCTTCAGTGGCATATTCGAGCCAAGGCTCGAAGTCGGCTAGATTGTGATGGGGAATTTCATGTGTCTCCCCCACGGTTTAAGAGACATGTGCATGATCAGTTTGGGGTTGTTGGCTCTCAATGGGTATAGGAGTGGAGTTATTGACATTCTTATTGGGAGTGTACGCCACATTGGGTGGCGTATAGTTGAGAGGCAAGCCATATGGCGGGAAGGCGTGCTCGTTTTGACTTTGCGCATAATGGGGGCCGCCCGTACTTCCCAAATCTTTGCCTACCATATCTGAGGTTGGATGATTCATTTGGTTGATGCCGGATGGGGATGTCGGGTCCACCTTAGCAACAATGATGGTAGCGGCAATTGCAACCGCATTGGCTTCCATTATCTTCTTCACGCTCATCATGGCCTCCATCATTGTGGCCATTTTCTCTTTAATGGCCTCCATGTCGGCCTTCATCTTCTCTTGTATCTCCTCTACTTCACCCATTACTCTAGTTCTAGCACAGGTTCGATAAGGGCACCGTAAAGCGTGTTCTTTTCTTTTTTATAACAATGATTAAGTTTTTCTTTTTTTTTTATTTCTCAAGGAAAGAATGTAATGAGCAATGCAACCAATGAACAACATGGATGTATGCGAATGATGCACAGTTGAAGTATTGCGAATTTTTACACAGGATATGGGGTTGAATCAATTTAGATTTTCAACATGGTCCATGACATCTTTGTCAAGGTGAAACTGGAAGTAACAAGGACATCAACAATCCTAAATATGTTTGGCAGTAGACGAAGTAGTGATGTGACTCGATTCATCTTTTGCCCCAATTTTGCAAGACGGTTACTTCCATATTCCAACTTGACTTGATGAACCTTTTTGTAAAAGCATGAGCTTGGTTCAACCCTATAATCCAAGGAATGGCAATTCTGATCACCAATACTTCAACAACATCTCATATGGATGAATGACTCGGGCATACTTTAAGCTTATGCACGGAAAATGTAATTATGAAATTGAGATGTCCGAAGAAACACCATTTCCTAGTTAACCATGCATTAGGTACCATGTTCAATTAT
Organism: Glycine max; assembly: GCF_000004515.6. Classification (NCBI taxonomy): domain Eukaryota; kingdom Viridiplantae; phylum Streptophyta; class Magnoliopsida; order Fabales; family Fabaceae; genus Glycine; species Glycine max. Next base: position 28,453,755 of record NC_038253.2, on the reverse strand, counting down.
TTTGTTTCGTTGTTGTGTTTTTTTTTTTTTTTTTTTAGAAATGGGTTTATGATCCCAACATGGTTGGCTCATGGTGCCTAACACATGCAACTAAGAATGTAGTGTGAAGTTTCAAACTTCCCCTTTTTTGTTTTTTTTTTTTGTAGAGGAAAACGCAAGGATGAGCAAACATGAAAACAAATGGTATGCAATTTTGTAGATCAAAAAGTTTGTTGAACGCATATGCGTGATGATGCCATGACTCATGCAAAATGTGAGGCTGGAATATGATAACGGACAAATGCAGGAACGATATGTTCATTATGATGTTATGAAGAGATGCTTATGCGATGCATGATATGAACGCATTTTACGGACACGAGAGCCCGGAAAATTATCTCTTCTTACTTGCGCATTTGGGGGCACAGTGCCCCATGTGTACAATTAAGAAGGTGATATGGACCTTCCGGCTTCCCGTGACAAAGGACGAGACCAACATACAATGCATGCTAGAGATAAAATGCGAGAGTGACTTGATTCGCACTGATTTTTGGAGTAAAAACGTGGGATAAACTCATTTTATTCAAAAAGTTATAACTAGTCAAGATCTGAGCGACAATACAAACTTCCTAGCGGTTTCCAATCATATGGTCCATTAAGTCTATCATATGCTGACAATAGCTGAGAAGTCCGTGGATCTCCTCGGGGGCGGAGTAGGTGTCCGCCACTGCTTTGGCCTTGGCTAGCAATCGGGGAAGTTCTTGACTCCTGTTCAAAGTAAGAGCAAATCGGTCCGTCCACATTGTTGCCTCTTGGTGCAATGAATCAATTACCCTTTCCCTTGCTTCCCTTTCTGCTGATATCTTGGCGTACTCATCCTCTAGCCTTTGCTCGTGAGTCGCCGCTAGATTTAGCTTCTTTTTGCACTTATCGATGATGGCCCACATATTCCCTTCAGTCTCGCTTAACTGTTGGGACAAATTTCTTTTTGACCTAAGGCAAACCTTTATCTCGTCCTTCAAGATCATGCCTTTGACCCGTGATGATTCCTTTCACCTCTTCGGAGCTTGAGCTCACTATTGCTGCCCTATAAAGCCCCTCAAAACTTTGCTTTGGTCGTGTTCTTCTTTTCGGGCCTTCTTGGTTTCTCGTTCCAAGGCTTCAGCTGTGGCCATATTGACGTCCCTTAGTTCATCATACTCTTTTCAGACTTTGATGGCTATGGACTTGAACTTCTCTTTGACTACCCAGGCTCTTTCGAGCTCTGCCTTAAGGGCTTGTACCTCATCACTTTCTTCTGAAGCTTTAACCTCATTGTCTCTCACAGTCTTTAGATTTGGGAGCAAATCCAATCCTTGTGTCCGGACTCTTAGCCACTTATGATAACCGCCGATGATCCCATTACTGCTTCCCCTAAGCTCTCTGTCCTTTCTTCACGCCGCATCCCATGCCTTGCGAACTCCTTGGAGTACCCTCGCGTTGTGGTCACTGAAACCCCGTGCGATGAAAGGCGTGATGCTTTCGTCTGATGGCACTCCTCTCATGGGGTAGCCAAGCTGTCTTATGGCGAGGACGGGATTATAATTAATACAACCCCTTGTTCCCATCAAGGGAACATTTGGACATCCTTCGCATGAAGATAGAATCCTGATTCTTCCTTCCTTCTAGCGAGGGAACCAATTAACAGACGCCCCTCCATGCTAGCCAAGAGTTGGTCCCAATTCGCCTTTCCTTTTTCGACGCACGAGCGGTGACCTTGTAGCGGATAGACGGGCCTACCTTCTTGGAGAAAAAAGGTGTGAAACCAGCCACACATAGAGAGCCAGTGCACAACAAACAATTCTTGCGCTGCTCTTTTCACATCCCCGGTCGAACGTGTCATACATGGCCAAAATGGCGACGACCGGGGTTTCCTTGCCATGATGAAAGGCGAGGAAAGCGTCAATCGCTGCTAGGTCCACTAACCCTTCCATATTCGGAAAGAGGACAACTCCAAAGATCAAAAGCGCCAAGATGTCAATAAAAGAAAGCCCATTCGCCTTGATTTTCCAAGGCCTTTGCCCTTTCCTCCAAACACTTCCTTGGTACTCCGACTACTCCATTTCTGTTTTGCTTTACACGGTCCAACTCTTGTGCTGAGATTTTCACTACCTTGGCAACTCTTGTCGTGGAAGGATAGAACCTAGAGAAAAGATATGGCTTCCTTCCTCCCAGTGGGCATCCCAGGATTTCTTCAAACTCTTCCACAGTCGGCACTAGCTGGAAGTCCTCAAATGTGAAGCACCTTAGGGGCTGGTCATAATACTGGGCAAGGGATGCAATTGGTTCCATGGAGACTTCTACCCTAGCTAGGTCCCAAATGCTTACCATAGGCTTTGCGGAAGGCTTGCCGTTGAAGTTGACCCATTAATTGCCCCAACTTTCGTAAACTGGTGACCTCTAAGCTCTTGATTTTGACTTGATAAAACCTTTTTTAAGCGAAGGCTTTTGACTTGATCCCATGTTTTACTAAAGTGAAATAAAATCTAGTGCGAATCAAAACTCCGACATCTATCATGGGTGGAATGGATGAATGCATGAAGAAATGCATATGACACAGATGCAATTTACGAATACGGGAGCCCGAGAAATTGTTTCCTTCTTGGATACAACGTTTGGGCAGCATGGCACCCAACGTATGTTTTTAAGAAGGCGACACGGACCCTCCATCGGTTTACTAAAGTGAGGGGATCAAAGACAAAACCCACGCATGATGCATATGCGAAGGGCACAACACGGGGATGTACATAGTACGACAATATTCACAAACAAATATAAGCAAAAGGGTATATGATACTTATGCATGGCAGTGTGAAAAATGGCACGCAGCGTGTTTGCTCCGTGCCCCTATTTAAGGGACCTATAAGGGAGAGAGCTAACTAGGCTTTTAGTGATAACCCCCAAGGTAGTCATATCTCTCTTGATGGTTTCTAGAGGTCTTATCCCCTTCGAAGAACATACAGCAGCAGTAGGGACTACTAGCAACAATATGTTTTCAAAGAGGAAAACTCTAGATGAGTGTTCACGGTAATCAAGCAAGTCGGAGACCTAGCATGATCACGGATTCACCTCCACTCCTTATGTTCCCACGAACCCGGGTATAGGGCCCTTTTTCAACTCACCGTGTGTGCAAATAGTGTTAGTGTTTGTGTGCATTAAATGAATAAATATTTACCTCATGCATACAAAAATGCACTAAAAGCATCAAAGAGTTATATATACAAGAACATAATGAAGGAAAGCCAACAAAGGAGTAAGTCATGGTAAAACATTGCACAAGATTAAATGGCCTAACTCTTTAAAAACAGTTCCCAGTGGAGTCACCAACTGTCGCAACCTACCCTTCGGCGGGAGGGCGACGCGTGACTCGCGGGATGCGTGTTCCACGAAAGGAATACGCGCGGAGTCGCCACCAACGTTTATTTGAGGAAAACGTCGGAAAAACCGGAAAAGACGCGATCTACGAACTTTTAAGTGAAAGGTTCGGGAGTTGTATTTACGCACGGGGAAGGTATTAGCACCCCACACGTCCGTCACGAGGGACGGCAGCCTTTAATCGAATGTGCAAACATGACTTTGATTTTTACGTTCCCTTTTATGTCCTTATATCTTTTATACCCTTTTTATATTTTTCTCTTTTTGTGGTCGACAAGGGTGTTTCCCTTTGCTCCTACGTATTCCTCAATTGCGATGAGGAAATCAGACCTACGTAGTTCTTTCTTATCAAGTGATTCTTTTTTACTTAAAAGGTGATCATTTTAAGGCGTTGGACCTTGAAAATGATCCATTTTACTTAGCAAGAAATTGAAATGATAAACTTCAAAAACCTATTTTTATGGACGAGCTTGACTAGGCGAGTTGATTTTAGCCTTAGTTTCACTTTAGTTATTAGTCAATTCGATTAAGAATGAGAAATCTCAAAGAGAAAACGTCCAATTGATTTTTCGCTTTATTTTACTAAAAGGTATTTTTTTTATTATTATATTATTATTTTACCTCTTTTTGATTTCCAACGTGGTTACGGCACGACCGAACGGTCAGAATTCATTTTAACCGAAGTTAACGGATAATACAATTCAAACGATCGGTGGAAATTTATTTTATTTTTAGTTTAAGCGAGAAATGACTTAAATAAAATGGCTTAAGCACGTCAAAAGGGGGTATAAAAAGTAAATGAAACGAGAATAAAAATACACGAAAAACAATGTGGACCACCACGGGTACATAGAATGAATCGAAAAGCTTAGTTCGAGGTACTTACCCATTGAAGATCGAAGAACAATGAAGAACGAATTAAGAACGTCGAAGAACGGTCGAAACCTTTGCGAAATTCCTCACGGAAACGTTTCGGAAGCGCCTCGGCTTAAATTTTCTTCACGGAAACAATTTTTCCAAGCAAATTCGAAAGAGAGAGAAGTGCCTAAGGGGCTGAACCCTTTTTCACTTCACTTCTCCCCCTATTTATAGAAAATTGGGGGAGAAGCTTGCCACCCAGCTCGCCCAGGCGAGCAGGGTTGCTTCCTCCAGAAGCAACAGCCTTCTGGAGGAATCTTCTGGAGGGCCAAGTGGGCCTGGTTGCTATTTGCACCCCCATTTTTACTAAGTACACCCCCTGCCTTTTTTTTGGTGATTCTTTTTTCGTAAAGTTACGGAAACTTACGAATTTCGTAATGATACTTGTTTTCTTTCCGTAATGTTACGGAACCTTGTGGATTACATAATCATCCCCTTTTTGACTTACGGAATGTTATGGAACCTCACTAATTGTGCAACGATGCTTCCATTTGATTTCCGGTGTGTCACGGAACCTTACGGATTGTGCATCAATATTTTCTTTTGTTTTCCGGCATGTCCCGGAATTTCACAAATTGCCTAACGATGGGTGTCAAGCACCTCACAAGGACCAAACAAAAGTTGCATGTCATCAAGCAAAGGTCCGCGGACGAAATTAGGGTATGACACCGGGGGACACTCGGGATTTAGGGGTAATCGGTGATGTACAATGTCAGAACTCAAACCGGGCATATCTTGGTAGGACCAAGCAAAGATGTCTTGCTAATCTCTTAGAAGGGTTGTTAATTCTTCGCGGATGGGCGTGGTCATACCCGTGCCTATCTTTACTTCCCTTTTCCCACTGCCAGTTCCCAAGTCTACTAGTTCTGTCTCTTCTTGATGAGGCCCCATTTCTTGGTCCTCCTGAGCGACTATCCTTTCTAACTCCGGTGAAAGTCCCACATTCTCGTCCTCTTCGTCTTCTGTTTTATTCGTTTCTTGCTCGAAGTCGATGGGCGGGTCCCAGGTATTAGTACCTTTGTCATACCCTAATTTCGTCCGGGGATTATTACTTGATGATATACAACCTTTGATCGGCCGCTTTGAGATACTTGGCATCCTTTGTTTCACAATATGTGAAGTCCCGAGACATGCCGAAAATCAAAAGGAAGCAGGCTTACGCGATCCGTGAAAATTCCGTAATGTGACGGAAATCGAAAGGAGATGTTTTTTCGCAATCCGTGAGTTTTCGTAACTTCTTCGAAAGCTAAAAAAGAGTAAATACATAATCCGTAAGGATTCGTAACCTTGCGGAAGGAAAATAAGTATCGTTACGAAATTCATAAAGTTTCGTAACGTTACGGAAAAAGAATTACCAAAAAAAGGTAAAGGGGGGTGCATTTAGTAAAAAGGGGGGTACATATAGCAATCAGGCCCACTTCGGCCTTCCAGATTCTTCCTCCAGAAGGCTGTTGCTTCTGGAGGAAGCAACCTTGCTCGCCTGGGCGAGCTGGGTGGCAAGCTCCTCCCCTATTTTGCTATAAATAGGGGGAGGAGTGAAGGGAGAAGGGGTTCAGCCTTCTTGGCACTTCGTATTCTCTTAAATTTGCTGAGGGAAATTGTTTCTGTGAAGAAAATCCAAGCCGAGGCGCTTCCGTAACATTTCTTTGAGTAATTACGCGAAGATTCTCGACCGTTCTTCAACATTCATCGTTCGTTCTTCGTTTTCTTCAGTCTTCAACGGGTAAGTACCTCAAACCGAGCTTTTCAATTCATTCTATGTACCCTGGTTGTCCACATTTTGTTTCATGTATTTTTATTCTCGTTTTCATTTGCTTTCTATACCCCCTTTTGACATGCTTCAGTCATTTATTTAAGTCATTTCTCGCCTAATCTAAAAATAAAATAAATTTACACCGATCATTTGAATTGTATCATCCGTTAATTTTGGTTAAAATGAATTTCGACCGTTCGGTCGTACCGTAACCACGTTGGAAATAAAAAAAGAGGTAAAATAATAATATAATAATAAAAAATATCCTTTAGTAAAATGAAGCGAAAAAATCAATCGGACGTTTTCTCTTTGGGATTTCTCATTCTTAATTGAATTGACTAATAACTAAAGCGAAACTAAGGCTAAAATCAATTCGCCAAGTCAAGCTCGTCCACCAAAAAAATCACTAAAAAAGGATTTGAAAGTTTTATCTCACCTTTTTCTTACCCATTTAAATGGATCATTTTTAAAGGCCCAACACCTTTAAGTGATCACCTTTCAAGTAAAAGAATCGCTTGATTGATCTTTAAAGAAAGAACTACGTAGGTCTGATTTCCTCTTCGATGGAGGCTACGTAGGAGCAAGAGCCCCGCTTTTGTCGACCTCAAAAAATAAAAAGAAATAAAAGTTAAGGTAACACAATTTCCACAATTCTAAAAAATAGGCTGTTGTCCTTTGAGACAAACGTGAGAGGTGCTAATACCTTCCTCAAACGTAAATACAACTCTCGAACTTAGAATTTTCATTTCGACCAGTTTCCTTCGGTTTTTCCGATGTTTTCCACAAATAAACGTTGGTGGCGACTCCGCACATCTTTCCTCCTTTGGAAAGCGCACCCGTGAGCCTCGCCTCGCACGCCCGCAAAAGGGCACGTTGCGACAGTTGGCGACTCCGCTGGGGACTATTTTTGTGAGTTAGGCCTATTTTAAGGAATTGTGGAATTGTGAAACTTTGTGTGTTCATTTGTTGAACTGTGTAAAATGTAAATAATTGTTGTCTATTTCACATTCTTTACACTGCATTCTAAGCACCCACGGGTTTGAGTAAAAAAGGGGCCCTATACCCGGGTTCATGGGAATCTAAGGAGTGGAGGTGAATCTATAATCATGCTAGGTATTCCACTTTATAATGTGTTGTCGCTGGTATTCCATACCGCCACAATATTATTATCTTGAGTGATGATACCTCTAGAAAACAGCCGTGTGAGTTATGAATCTTTGGGAGTAGTTATTAGAGACCCCTAGATATTACCCCATAGGTCCCCAAATAAGGGCACGGAGCAAACACGCTGCGTGCCATTTTAAACACTGCCATGCATGTAGTCCTAAATGTAATGTACGCCTTTGTTTGTAATTATTTGTGGATATTGTCGTACTATGTGCATCCCCGTGTTATGCTTTTGCGCGTCTGCGTCATGTCGTCACGCACGCGTTGTATGTTGATCTCGTCTTTTGTCGTGGGAAGTCGGAAGATCCATATCATCTTCTTAATTGCACACATGGGGCACTGCGCCCCCAAATGCGCAAGTAAGGAGAGATGATTTTCCAGGCTCTCGTGTCTGTAAATGCATTCATATCATGCATCTCTTCGGCATCATAATGAACATATCGTTCCTGCATTTGTCTGTTATCACATTCCCATTTTGCATGAGTCATTGCATCATCATGCATATGCGTTCAACATACTTTTTGTTCTACATGTTTGCTCATACATGATCCTTGTATTTTCCTCTACAAAACAAAAACAAAAAAAGGGAAGCATGAAAATTCATGATGCATTCTTAGTTGCATGTGTTAGGTACCATGACGACACAGGGGATCGTCTAGAGTCTACCTGCAGCATGCAGCCTGCCTGCCGTCTTCGTTATTCTTGTTGCTTTTTTTTTAATGTGTGGTTAATTAA